>NW_021823115.1:0-65000 GCF_901001165.1 Salmo trutta | reverse complement strand
CTTATACAGCTGGTTGAGTGGGGTCTTATACAGCTGGTTGAGTGGGGTCTTATGGCCTTATACAGCTGGTTGAGTGGGGCCTTATACAGCTGGTTGAGTGGGGCCTTATACAGCTGGTTGAGTGGGGTCTTATGACCTTATACAGCTGGTTGAGTGGGGTCTTATGGCCTTATACAGCTGGTTGAGTGGGGCCTTATACAGCTGGTTGAGTGGGGTCTTATGGCGTTATACAGCTGGTTGAGTGGGGTCGTATGACCTTATACAGCTGGTTGAGTGGGGTCTTATGGCCTTATACAGCTGGTTGAGTGGGGTCTTATGGCCTTATACAGCTGGTTGAGTGGGGTCTTATGACCTTATACAGCTGGTTGAGTGGGGTCTTATGGCCTTATACAGCTGGTTGAGTGGGGTCTTATGGCCTTATACAGCTGGTTGAGTGGGTCTTATGACCTTATACAGCTGGTTGAGTGGGGTCTTATGGCCTTATACAGCTGGTTGAGTGGGGTCTTATGACCTTATACAGCTGGTTGAGTGGGGTCTTATGGCCTTATACAGCTGGTTGAGTGGGGCCTTATACAGCTGGTTGAGTGGGGCCTTATACAGCTGGTTGAGTGGGGTCTTATGGCCTTATACAGCTGGTTGAGTGGGGTCTTATGGCCTTATACAGCTGGTGAGTGGGGCCTTATACAGCTGGTTGAGTGGGGTCTTATGGCGTTATACAGCTGGTTGAGTGGGGTCTTATGACCTTATACAGCTGGTTGAGTGGGGTCTTATGGCCTTATACAGCTGGTTGAGTGGGGTCTTATGGCCTTATACAGCTGGTTGAGTGGGGTCTTATGACCTTATTCAGCTGGTTGAGTGGGGTCTTATGGCCTTATACAGCTGGTTGAGTGGGGTCTTATGGCCTTATACAGCTGGTTGAGTGGGGTCTTATGACCTTATACAGCTGGTTGAGTGGGGTCTTATGGCCTTATACAGCTGGTTGAGTGGGGTCTTATGACCTTATACAGCTGGTTGAGTGGGGTCTTATGGCCTTATACAGCTGGTTGAGTGGGGTCTTATGGCCTTATACAGCTGGTTGAGTGGGGTCTTATGGCCTTATACAGCTGGTTGAGTGGGGTCTTATACAGCTGGTTGAGTGGGGTCTTATGGCCTTATACAGCTGGTTGAGTGGGGTCTTATGGCCTTACACAGCTCGTTGAGTGGGGTCTTATGGCCTTACACAGCTCGTTGAGTGCAGTCTTAGTACCAGCTTCAGTCTGTGGTGGTAAATAGATGGCTATGAATATTATAGATGAGAACTCTCTTGGTAGATAATGTGGTCTACAGCTTCTCATGAGGTTTTCCACCTCAGGTGAGCAATACCTCGAGACGTCTTTAATATTAGACATCGCGCACCAGCAGTTATTGACAAATAGACACAAACACACCCGCCCCTTGTCTTACCAGACGTAGCTGCTCTGTCTTACTGAATCAAGGAGAAACCAGCCAGCTCTGTATTAGCCGAACCTTCGTTCTGCCAAGTCTCGGTGAAACATAAGATATTACAATTTTTAAATGTCCCGTTGTTTGGATAGTCTTAATCGTAGATGGTCCAGTTTTCCAGTGATTGCACGTTGGCCAATAATACTGAGGGTAGTGGTGGTTTACTCACATTGCAGACCAATTCTCATTAGACACCCAGACCTTCGTCCCTTGTATTTCCGTCTTTTCTTCACACAAATGACGGGGATTTGGGACTGGTATCCGGGAAAGAGTATATCCTTCACGTCGGACTCATTAAAGAAAAACTATTTGTCCAGTACGAGGTGAGTAATCGCTGTTCTGATGTCCAGAAGCTCTTTTCGGTCATAAGAGACGGTAGCAGCAACATTATGGACAAAATTAGTTACAAAAAATGCACAAAAAAAATAAAAAATAGCACAGCTGGTTAGTAAAACGGCAGCGTTCCCAGCGCCATTATCACATCAGTCTCACATAGACGTTCACAGGTTCAGTCTCACATAGACATTCACAGGTTCATAGACGTTCACAGGTTTAGAAACCGAAGGGTAAGGTAGGGGAGGTGTCTTTAGTTACTTAGCGGACAAACTGCATTGGGACAATAGCGTTTCCCCAACGTCTCTCTCTCTCCACTATCATCAATGCATACTAAGTATCTTGAGAAAACCATTTAGAATTGTATAAAACAATCCCCACGAGTCACAGGATATATTGGTAAACAGACATATCCATACAGAATAATGAGAGTGAGGAAATCATTAGTTGGAAATGTTTTCCATTAAGACATGTAAACTAGGATTGTTCAAGTGTAGCGTCCTCTATTATGTGTGTCATTTTATTGTAGTTGAAATGACACATCAGTGACTCAGCTTTTACCTGACAAAACAATATCACCTGTCACTTAGAGAGCAACATTCTGCACTGCATCACTTCTTCTGAGAGGATTGGACTGATTACAGTCACGTATCCATTTATATAGGGCAGTCACATGAATGACAAACAGTAGTACTGTTTTCTGCTGAGTAGAGAAGTGTTTTGAACATCCAGACATTTATCAAAGTAAATATCTGGATTAAAACAAGCTTCCTTCTTAAAGGGAATGCGTTATGCATTCATGTGGAGAGCAACATGTCGTCAATCACAAGGAGAGACAAGGGAAGTGTAATGCAACACTGTGAATGGCAACACTGTGAATGGTGACACTGTGAATGGCGACACTGTGAATGGCAACACTGTGAATGGCAGCACTGTGAATGGCAACACTGTGAATGGCAACACTGTGAATGTCAGCACTGTGAATGGCAACACTGTGAATGGCAACACTGTGAATGGCAGCACTGTGAATGGCAGCACTGTGAATGGCAACACTGTGAATGGCAACACTGTGAATGTCAGCACTGTGAATGGCAACACTGTGAATGGCAACACTGTGAATGGCAGCACTGTGAATGGCAACACTGTGAATGGCAACACTGTGAATGGCAACACTGTGAATGGCAGCACTGTGAATGGCAGCACTGTGAATGGCAGCACTGTGAATGGCAACACTGTGAATGTCAGCACTGTGAATGGCAACACTGTGAATGGCAACACTGTGAATGTCAGCACTGTGAATGGCAACACTGTGAATGGCAACACTGTGAATGGCAGCACTGTGAATGGCAGCACTGTGAATGGCAACACTGTGAATGTCAGCACTGTGAATGGCAACACTGTGAATGGCAACACTGTGAATGGCAACACTGTGAATGGCAACACTGTGAATGTCAGCACTGTGAATGGCAACACTGTGAATGGCAACACTGTGAATGGCAACACTGTGAATGGCAGCACTGTGAATGGCAACACTGTGAATGGCAACACTGTGAATGGCAACACTGTGAATGGCAGCACTGTGAATGGCAACACTGTGAATGGCAGCCCTGTGAATGGCAACACTGTGAATGGCAGCACTGTGAATGGCAACACTGTGAATGGCAGCACTGTGAATGGCAACAAGACTAATATAACATCCAACTGAGTTTGTGTTGCGTTATTACTCAACTGTTCAATTAGAAAACAACTCTCTTCCCCCTAACCCTGTATGTCTTCCCTAACCCTGTATGTCTTCCCTAACCCTGTATGTCTTCCCTAACCCTGTATGTCTTCCCTAACCCTGTATGTCTTCCCTAACCCTGTATGTCTTCCACTGTTCTTCCCTAACCCTGTATGTCTTCCCTAACCCTGTATGTCTTCCCTAACCCTGTATGTCTTCCCTAACCCTGTATGTCTTCCCTAACCCGGTATGTCTTCCCTAACCCTGTATGTCTTCCACTGTTCTTCCCTAACCCTGTATGTCTTCTCCTGTCTTCCCTAACCCTGTATGTCTTCCCTAACCCTGTATGTCTTCCCTAACCCTGTATGTCTTCCCTAACCCTGTATGTCTTCCCTAACCCTGTATGTCTTTCCCTAACCCTGTATGTCTTCCCTAACCCTGTATGTCTTCCCTAACCCTGTATGTCTTCCCTAACCCTGTATGTCTTCCCTAACCCTGTATGTCTTCCACTGTTCTTCCCTAACCCTGTATGTCTTCCCTAACCCTGTATGTCTTTCCCTAACCCTGTATGTCTTCCCTAACCCTGTATGTCTTCCCTAACCCTGTATGTCTTCCCTAACCCTGTATGTCTTCCCTAACCCTGTATGTCTTCCACTGGTCTTCCCTAACCCTGTTTGTCTTCCACTGGTCTTCCCTAACCCTGTATGTCTTCCCTAACCCTGTATGTCTTCCCTAACCCTGTATGTCTTCCACTGTTCTTCCCTAACCCTGTATGTCTTCCCTAACCCTGTATGTCTTCCCTAACCCTGTATGTCTTCCCTAACCCTATATGTCTTCCCTAACCCTGTATGTCTTCCACTGTTCTTCCCTAACCCTGTATGTCTTCCCTAACCCTGTATGTCTTCCCTAACCCTGTATGTCTTCCCTAACCCTGTATGTCTTCCACTGGTCTTTTCCTCTCTGTATCGCGGATGTTTCATCATAAATTGTTGAGTGCAGAATGACTTGTCTCCTCTACTTGTCTTCTCAGTGGTCAGGGCAGATTAAAATAGTGCCAGCCACACTACCCAGACACTACACCCCTACCCTACACACCCACCAGTCAGCCTCCACCAGCATAACATTAGCATATATATGAGATTTGAGACATTTTGTAATATTCTCCAGCAAGACTCATCTGTCAAACTGCTGATGAATTATAAAATGCTTGTTTGGGGAGAAAACTCAGTGTGTCCCTCCCTCCATCCCTCCAATCCTCCATAACCTCCATCCCTACCGAAACCTTACAGTCGTAACCTTTACTATGCTGGCGTTAGACGGGGAAAAATCTATGTTGGGGCATATCAATCAAATTTGTTTTATGAATATTACCTATGTCAATAGTCCATGTGTGTGACCTGGTTAGATGTGTCATCTTTCATTTAGAGAAGTGTCAGAATGTTACAGGGCAACTGATTGGAGACATGAAGTTATATTACAGTGGCTCCTCCTTTTAAAAGTTGTAAACTCACAGCAGGACTGAGAGGTACCCAGCGTCCCGGCTGAACCTTCTAATCTACAGGGCACCTGGCTGGAAGCCCCATGTCTTCATATTACCTACAGCTCTACCTTCTAATCTACAGGGCACCTGGCTGGAAGCCCCATGTCTTCATATTACCCACAGCTCTACCTTCTAATCTACAGGGCACCTGGCTGGAAGCCCCATGTCTTCATATTACCTACAGCTCTACCTTCTAATCTACAGGGCACCTGGCTGGAAGCCCCATGTCTTCATATTACCCACAGCTCTACCTTCTAATCTACAGGGCACCTGGCTGGAAGCCCCATGTCTTCATATTACCCACAGCTCTACCTTCTAATCTACAGGGCACCTGGCTGGAAGCCCCATGTCTTCATATTACCTACAGCTGTACCTTCTAATCTAGAGGGCACCTGGCTGGAAGCCCCATGTCTTCATATTACCTACAGCTCTACCTTCTAATCTACAGGGCACCTGGCTGGAAGCCCCATGTCTTCATATTACCTACAGCTCTACCTTCTAATCTACAGGGCACCTGGCGGGAAGCCCCATGTCTTCATATTACCTACAGCTGAACCTTCTAATCTACAGGGCACCTGGCTGGAAGCCCCATGTCTTCATATTACCTACAGCTGAACCTTCTAACCTACAGGGCACCTGGCTGGAAGCCCCATGTCTTCATATTACCTACAGCTCTACCTTCTAATCTACAGGGCACCTGGCTGGAAGCACCATGTCTTCATATTACCTACAGCTGAACCTTCTAATCTACAGGGCACCTGGCTGGAAGCCCCATGTCTTCATATTACCTACAGCTCTACCTTCTAATCTACAGGGCACCTGGCTGGAAGCCCCATGTCTTCATATTACCTACAGCTCTACCTTCTAATCTACAGGGCACCTGGCTGGAAGCCCCATGTCTTCATATTACCTACAGCTCTACCTTCTAATCTACAGGGCACCTGGCTGGAAGCACCATGTCTTCATATTACCTACAGCTGAACCTTCTAATCTACAGGGCACCTGACTGGAAGCACCATGTCTTCATGTTACCTACAGCTCTACCTTCTAATCTAGAGGGTACATATTACCTACAGCTCTACCTTCTAATCTAGAGGGTACATATTACCTACAGCTCTACCTTCTAATCTAGAGGGTACATGTTACCTACAGCTGTACCTTCTAATCTAGAGGGTACATGTTACCTACAGCTCTACCTTCTAATCTACAGGGTACATGTTACCTACAGCTCTACCTTCTAATCTACAGGGTACATGTTACCTACAGCTCTACCTTCTAATCTACAGGGTACATGTTACCTACAGCTCTACCTTCTAATCTAGAGGGCACCTGGCTGGAAGCACCATATCTTCATATTACCTACCGAGGATGCATGTGCTTCTACAGTAGGGCTAAATGTTATTCCCGAGTGTCGCAGCGGTTCAATAGCACTGCGTCTCAGTGCTTGAGGGGTCACAACAGACACCCTGGTTCTATTCCAGACTGTATCACAACCGGCCGTAATTGGGAGTCTCATAGGGCGACGCACAATTGGCCCAGCGTTGTCCGGGTTTGGCCGGTGTAGGCCGTCATTGTAAATAAGAATTTGTTCGTAACTGACATGCCTAGTTAAATAAAGGTTAGATGTTTTTATGTAGGTGCATATTCATATTCTAGAGCTTTTTGGTCATTTGATGTACTTTACTTGGTTGGCAGTTTACAGTAGTTGCAGTTGAATAAACAGCGACATAGAATTAGATTTTCTGAATGGTCTGAGCAGGACTTCATGTATTGTGTGGTGCCAGTATACTGTAAAGTGATAATAAAGGTATATAGTGTGGTATTACCTAATATCTAGTGCTTTTAGGGTTTTCTAGTGAGGTATGACCATCTCCTCAGACACAGCCCACCTCACAGTGAATATAGGACCATCTTCTCAGGTTTGACAGGGTGTCTTTATATTATAACAACAAAACACACCAGCCGATAATTAAATGAGTAAAAAGTGCAGTGGCCTGTGTCCTAAATTAATTGCATTCTATTAGATTACACCAGTGTAGATAGCTCCAGACTTATTATTAACTATGTTCTACATTTTCCTACATTCAATTATCTTGAACATTATTATTGAAAGTAATCACTCTTCTCAAGAATGGTCCAAATATTAAGTCAAAGTGCATTTTGCTTTGTTAATTAAACCGGTTAAAGTGCAGTGGTCTGCATCCTACTGTGATCAAATCCATTATTTTGAATATCTATACCACCTTCCTATTAATACAGGCTAAGCAGAGTTTTCAATTCATCCCCTTTAATGCGACATGGTAATTTCTGTTGCTAAAACAAAAGAGAAATGTCGTCTGGAAGAAGAATTGTCTATTACTGTTAATGAAACGAACCAAAGAGCAGCAGGCTGTATCCTCCAAGAACAACTCTGACTAATACAAAATAATAGACCGTCTGGGCTGTGGAGTTGTGTGTGAATACTATTATAACAGGTAATGGAGTTGGGAATGGGGACTTCATCAGACCTGTCACAGGGAGAATGTCTTGTATTTTTTTATTAAACGACTAAGTGCAGCAGTCTGTATCCTATCTCTATTGTATCTATTGGACTGGATTATTTTACATTTTGATTGAAATGATGTCACAGGCAGATAAAAGTGGCTGGACTGTTGTAATGGAATCAGCCGGCGTTGTTTATTCTAGTGATCTACAGCGGTGATGTTCATGTCCCAACACCCAATGCATAAAAGATCCACTCACTACTGATTAGATCTGTTTATAATGGCAAAGCAAGAGTGTTGCTGTCTGGAGATGGGCAGGCATAAAGATAATACATAAAGTAGTGGATTAGAGAAGGAGCATAGAGGGGAGGGGGGCATCTCTCTCTCCCTCTACCGTCTGCTGAACTTTCCATGTGTGACCAAAACTTTAAATAAATACATTTCACATGGCATTTATGGCAGATGTACTCAGGGTTTGACTGACAACATGTAAATAACAGTTAATAGAAAATGGCTACATGTTAAAAGCTCTCATGCTGGTCCCAAACAAACGAGCCATCTCTAAATTAAAACAGCTTTTGTGCAGACAAACTGATCTGCAGAAAATAAGAGACATTTACATGGAAGGGTTTCACACGGAGAGAAAGAAATGCAACACCTCTGAAATAAAATTTTAAATCTGTCCATGAGTGAGATGTTGTCACGTCCTGACCAGTATTAGGGATCATTTGTAATTGTAGTTTGGTCAGGACGTGGCAGAGGGTATTTGTTTTATGTGGTTCGGGGTGGTTGGTTGTGTATTAGGGTGTTTGATTTGTTAGTTCTGGGTTTTGGGTATGTTCGAGGTTTGTAGTTCTACGTTCTGTCTAGTTTAGTTTTCTATGTTTAGGTTTGGGTGTTGGACTCTCAATTGGAGGCAGGTGTTTCTAGTTGCCTCTGATTGAGAGTCCTATATAGAGGTAGGTGTTTGGGTTTGTGAGTTGTGGGAGATTAATTGCTGTGTATAGCTTTGTGCCTTACAAGCCTGTTAGTCGTCGTCGTCGTCGTGTTTTTCCTGTGTACGTGTTTTGTTTTCGGTTTACCTTCTTATCCATAATAAAAAGAAGATGAGTACACATAACCCCGCTGCGTATTGGTCCACTTTCTCCGACGATGATTTCTCTATATCTTCAGATGAAGAAGAATGTGACAGATGTGATCTGAACTAGAATGTAAAACACTAATGTGATGTGAACTAGAATGTAAAACACTAATGTGATATGATATGAACTAGAATGTAAAAAAACAAGATGTATGTAAAATAGTAATGTTTGATGTCATATAAACTAGTATGTAAAACAACTACACATATTTAAATTACAAATGTTATATGTTATATCATATGAACCAGTAGGTAAAATTACTATATTCATTTCAAATACTGATGTTAGATGTGTATAAACTAGAATGTAAAACAACTAGATTTATTTAAAATGATACTTTTAGATGTCAAGCCTGCTCCCGCTCTTCCCCCTGGCTCTCGAGGGCGCCAGGCTCCCCAGCATTACGCACTCCTGCCACCATCATTACGCACTCCTGCCACCATCATTACTCACTCCTGCCACCATCATTACGCACTCCTGCCACCAGCATTACGCACTCCTGCCACCATCATTACGCACTCCTGCCACCAGCATTACGCACTCCTGCCACCAGCATTACGCACTCCTGCCACCATCATTACACACTCCTGCCACCAGCATTAGGCACTCCTGCCACCATCATTACGCACTCCTGCCACCATCATTACGCACTCCTGCCACCATCATTACGCACTCCTGCCACCATCATTACGCACTCCTGCCACCATCATTACTCACTCCTGCCACCATCATTACACACTCCTGCCACCATCATTACGCACTCCTGCCACCAGCATTACGCACTCCTGCCACCAGCATTACGCACTCCTGCCACCATCATTACACACTCCTGCCACCAGCATTACGCACTCCTGCCACCATCATTACGCACTCCTGCCACCAGCATTACGCACTCCTGCCACCATCATTACGCACTCCTGCCACCATCATTACGCACACCTGCCTTTCCCCGTCATGTGCATAAGCGTATTATCGGACTCACCTGGACTCAATCACATGTTTATTACCTCTCCTATATTTGTTAGTTACCCATCTCTGTTTCCCGCTGCTGCATTGATTGTCGAATGTCGTTGTTTTGCCCGTGTGCTGACGCTGTGCCTGTCTTGTTTCATGTCTGCTCTTCAATAAATTTGACTCCCCTAACTGCTTCCACCGGCGTCGGTACTTACAGACACCGGCGTCGGTACTTACAGAATACAGCATCCACCAATCGGGGGGTGCTGGCTTTCCGGTTGGTGGTGAAGTCGGGTCGGGGGGCCGCCACCGATGGAACCGTGGGTGACTAAGCCAGCTTGTCGGGCTGTCATGCCCTAGCTGGCTCGAGAGGTTTCTTGCTCCGGCGTCACGCCTCAGCCAGTTCTTCAGGCAGCTACGCCTCCACTGGATCATCAAACTCCCACGCCTCTGCGTCGGGGTTTCACGCCCAGCCGGCTTGTCCAGTGCCCATGCCTCGGCCGGCCCATCTCGCTCGCCCAGGTGGGACGTCCGGTGGCGCCCCTAGAGGGTGGGGTACTGTCACGCCTGGTCCTGCTCTTCCACCCTGGCGCTCGAGGGCGCCAGGCTCCGCAGCATTACGCACTCCTGCCACCATCATTACGCACACCTGCCTTGCCCATCATGCGCATCAGCATATTATCGGCCTCACCTGAACTCAATCACCTGTTTATTACCTCCCCTATATTTGTTAGTTACCCATCTCATTTTATATGTGATATGATATAAACCAGAATGTGAAAACAACTAGATTTATTTAAAATAATAATTTTAGATGTGATATGATTTAAACTAGTATGTAAAACCAATAGATTTATTTAAAATGATAATGTTAGATGTGATATGAAGTAGAATGTAAAACAATTACATTTATTTAAAATACTAATGTTATACGTGATATGATATCAAGTAGAAAGTAAACCAACTATATGTATTTAAAATGCTAATGTTTTATGTGATATGATATCAGTTAGAGTGTAAACCAACTATATTTATATAAAATACTAATGTGAGATGTGATATCAAGTTGTAAGGGTCCTGTGTGTAGCTGGTGTAGAGAGTCAGGTGCAGGACAGCAGATATGAGTAGAACAACACCAGGTCTGTAAGGGGCCTGTGTGTAGCTGGTGTAGAGTCAGGCGCAGGACAGCAGATATGAGTAGAACAACACCAGGTCTGTAAGGGTCCTGTGTGTAGCTGGTGTAGAGACTCAGGCGCAGGACAGCAGATATGAGTAGAACAACACCAGGTCTGTAAGGGGCCTGTGTGTAGCTGGTGTAGAGAGTCAGGCGCAGGACAGCAGATATGAGTAGAACAACACCAGGTCTGTAAGGGTCCTGTGTGTAGCTGGTGTAGAGTCAGGCGCAGGACAGCAGATATGAGTAGAACAACACCAGGTCTGTAAGGGTCCTGTGTGTAGCTGGTGTAGAGAGTCAGGCGCAGGACAGCAGATATGAATAGAACAACACCAGGTCTGTAAGGGGCCTGTGTGTAGCTGGTGTAGAGTCAGGCGCAGGACAGCAGATATGCGTAATCAACATACTTTACTCAAAAAGACAAATTTACAAAGTAACATCACGAGCCCACAAAGACGGACCGAATTACAATAAACAATCACTCACAAACACAACATGGGGAACAGAGGGTTAAATAATAAACAGGTAATTGGTTGAGTGAAGCCAGGTGTGTAAGACAAAGACAAAACAAATAGAAAATGAAAAATGGATCGGCGGTGGCTAGAAAGCCGGTGACGTCGACCGCCGAACGCCGCCCGAACAAGGAGAGGGACCGACTTCGGCGGAAGTCGTGACACAAGTAGAATGTGAAACCACTATATTTATATAAAATACTCACGTTAGATGTGATATGATACAAGTAGAATGTGAAACCACTATATTTATATAAAATACTCACGTTAGATGTGATATGATACAAGTAGAATGTGAAACCACTATATTTATATAAAATACTCACGTTAGATGTGATATGATACAAGTAGAATGTGAAACCACTATATTTATTTAAAATACTCACGTTAGATGTGATATGATACAAGTAGAATGTGAAACCACTATATTTATATAAAATACTCACGTTAGATGTGATATGATACAAGTAGAATGTGAAACCACTATATTTATATAAAATACTCACGTTAGATGTGATATGATATCAAGTAGAATGTAAAACAACTACATGTATTTTAAATACTAATATAGATGTGATATTAAAGAAACTAGAATGTAAGCAACTAGATGTATTTTAAATACCAATGCTCGTTATGATATAACTACAATGTAAAACAACTACATTTATTTCAAATACTAACGTTAGACGTGATATATACTAGAATATATCATATCACAAATAACATTACATTTTACAGAAATGTAATAGTTTTACGTCCTAGTTTATATCATATCACATCTATCATTCGTTTTTGCAACATATCAAGCTGTTTTACATCATAGTTTATATCATATCACATCTAACAGAACTATTTTAAATAAATATACCAATGTATGACATACATTAGAATTAAAACACCTGGGTGTAATTAAAATACTAATGATATATGTGATATTATTTAAACAAGAATGTTGAAAAACAATATTTATTTAAAGTACATATGTTACATGTGACATGATTTAAACCCAAATGTAAAACAGCTGTTTATTTAAAATACTAATGTTATACAGTATGTGATATGATATAAACTAGAATGTAAATCAACTAGATGTATATCAAATACTAACGTTATAGGTTATATTATATAATCTATAATGTAAATCAACTAGATGTATATCAAATACTAACGTTATAGGTTATATTATATAATCTATAATGTAAATCAACTAGATGTATATCAAATACTAACGTTATAGGTTATATTATATAATCTATAATGTAAATCAACTAGATGTATATCAAATACTAACGTTATAGGTTATATTATATAATCTATAATGTAAATCAACTAGATGTATATCAAATACTAACGTTATAGGTTATATTATATAATCTATAATGTAAATCAACTAGATGTATATCAAATACTAACGCTATAGGTTATATTATATAATCTATAATGTAAATCAGCTAGATGTATATCAAATACTAACGTTATAGGTTATATTATATAATCTATAATGTAAATCAACTAGATGTATATCAAATACTGATGTTAAATGTGAAATCATATAAACTAGTATGTAGACTAACTAGATGTATATCAAATACTGATGTTAAATGTGAAATCATATAAACTAGTATGTAGACTAACTAGATGTATATCAAATATCATATAAACTAGTATGTAGACTAACTAGATGTATATCAAATACTGATGTTATAGGTTATATGATATTAATTAGAATGAATAACATGTAAATTCATTTGAAATACTAATGTAAGATGTCATATAAACTAGAATGTAAAACAACTAGATTGATTTAAAAAACGACTGTTTTATGTGATATGATATAAACTAGAATGAATAACAAAGTGTGCAATATACTATAGTCAGACAGTATAATAGACTATAGTCAGACAGTGTAATATACTATAGTCAGACTCAGTTTAATATACTATAGTCAGACAGTATAATATACTATAATCAGACAGTGTAATATACTATAGTCAGACTCAGTATAATATACTATAGTCAGACAGTATAATAGACTATAGTCAGACAGTATAATATACTATAGTCAGACTCAGTTTAATATACTATAGTCAGACAGTATAATATACTATAATCAGACAGTGTAATATACTATAGTCAGACATTATAATATACTATAGTCAGACAGTATAATAGACTATAGTCAGACAGTATAATATACTGTAGTCAGACAGTATAATATACTATAGTCAGACAGTATAATATACTATAGTCAGACAGTATAATAGACTATAGTCAGACAGTGTAATATACTATAGTCAGACAGTGTAATATACTATAGTCAGACAGTGTAATATACTATAGTCAGACAGTATAATATACTATAGTCAGACAGTATAATATACTATAGTCAGACAGTATAATATACTATAGTCAGACTCAGTTTAATATACTGTAGTCAGACAGTATAATATACTATAGTCAGACATTATAATATACTATAGTCAGACAGTATAATATACTATAGTCAGACTCAGTTTAATATACTGTAGTCAGACAGTATAATATACTAAAGTCAGACAGTATAATATACTATAGTCAGACAGTATAATATACTATAGTCAGACAGTATAATATACTATAGTCAGACAGTATAATATACATTTTACATTACATTTTAGTCATTTAGCAGACGCTCTTATCCAGAGCGACTTACAGTAGTGAATGCATACATTTCATAAAATTTCATACATATCATACATTTTTTTTCTGTGCTGGCCCCCCGTGGGAATCGAACCCACAACCCTGGTGTTGCAAACACCATGCTCTACCAACTGAGCTACAGGGAAGTCAGACAGTATAATATACTATAGTCAGACTCAGTTTAATATACTGTAGTCAGACAGTATAATATACTATAGTCAGACATTATAATATACTATAGTCAGACAGTATAATATACTATAGTCAGACTCAGTTTAATATACTGTAGTCAGACAGTATAATATACTATAGTCAGACATTATAATATACTATAGTCAGACAGTATAATATACTATAGTCAGACAGTGTAATATACTATAGTCAGACAGTATAATATACTATAGTCAGACTCAGTTTAATATACTGTAGTCAGACAGTATAATATACTATAGTCAGACATTATAATATACTATAGTCAGACAGTATAATATACTATAGTCAGACAGTATAATATACTATAGTCAGACTCAGTTTAATATACTGTAGTCAGACAGTATAATATACTATAGTCAGACATTAAAATATACTATAGTCAGACAGTATAATATACTATAGTCAGACAGTATAATATACTATAGTCAGACAGTATAATATACTATAGTCAGACAGTATAATATACTAAAGTCAGACAGTATAATATACTATAGTCAGACAGTATAATATACTATAGTCAGACAGTATAACATACTATAGTCAGACTCAGTTTAATATACTATAGTCAGACAGTATAATATACTATAGTCAGACAGTATAATATACTATAGTCAGACAGTATAACTTACTATAGTCAGACTCAGTTTAATATACTGTAGTCAGACTCAATATATTCTGTTTCTCCTTTATAACCTTTTCAGGTTCTTTGAACCCTGTGTTTACAATTATCAAATCAAATCAAACTTTATTTGTCACATGCGCCGAATACAACCTTACTGTGAAATGCTGAATACAACCTTACTGTGAAATGCTGAATACAACCTTACTGTGAAATGCTGAATACAACCTTACTGTGAAATGCTGAATACAACCTTACTGTGAAATGCTGAATACAACCTTACTGTGAAATGCTGAATACAACCTTACTGTGAAATGCTTACTTACAAGCCCTTAACCAAGAAAGAGTTAAGAAAATACTTACCAAATAAACGAAAGGAAAAAATAATAAAAAATAATATAATAAAATAACTATAATGAGGCTTTATACAGGGGGTACCGGTACAGAGTCAATGTGGAGGCTATATACAGGGGGTACCGGTACAGAGTCAATGTGGAGGCTATATACAGGGGGTACCGGTACAGAGTCAATGTGGAGGCTATATACAGGGGGTACCGGTACAGAGTCAATGTGGAGGCTATATACAGGGGGTACCGGTACAGAGTCAATGTGGAGGCTATATACAGGGGGGACCGGTACAGAGTCAATGTGGAGACTATATACAGGGGGTACCGGTACAGAGTCAATATGGAGGCTATATACAGGGTGTTACGGTACAGAGTCAATGTGGAGGCTATATACAGGGGGTACCGGTACAGAGTCAATGTGGAGGCTATATATAGGGGGTACCGGTACAGAGTCAATGAGGAGGCTATATACAGGGGGTACCGGTACAGAGTCAATGTGGAGGCTATATACAGGGGGTACCGGTACAGAGTCAATGTGGAGGCTATATACAGGGGGTACCGGTACAGAGTCAATGTGGAGGCTATATATAGGGGGTACCGGTACAGAGTCAATGAGGAGGCTATATACAGGGGGTACCGGTACAGAGTCAATGTGGAGGCTATATACAGGGGGTACCGGTACAGAGTCAATGTGGAGGCTATATACAGGGGGTACCGGTACAGAGTCAATGTGGAGGCTATATATAGGGGGTACCAGTACAGAGTCAATGTGGAGGCTTTATACAGGGGGTACCGGTACAGAGTCAATGTGTGGGGGTACAGGTTAGTTGTGGTAATTTGTACATGTAGGTGGGGGTAAAGTGACTACACATAGATATAAACAGCGAGTAGCAGCAGTGTAAAAACAAATGGGGGGGGGGGGGGGGTCAATGTAAATAGTCCAGGTGGCCATTTGATTAATTGTTCAGCAGTTTTATGGCTTTGGAGTAGAAGCTGTAAAGAATGTTTACATATCTTGCATTACTCATCTCAATTGTATATATTTTATTCTATCCTATCTATTGCATATTAGCCTATGCCGCTCTGACCTTGGCCATCCATATATTTATATGTATATATTCTTATTCCATTCCTTTACTTAGATTTGTGTGTATTAGGTTTTTGTTGTGGAATTTATATATATTACTTAGATATTGCTGCACTGTTGGAACTAGAAGCACAAGCATTTAGCTACACTCGCAATGTCATCTGCTAACCATGTGTTTGTGACCAAATATTATTTGATTTGATTTGATGTGTTTGCCTTTAAAAATCATGTCCAATAAATGTAATTTACCACAGGTGGACTCCAATCAAGTTGTAGAAACATCTCTGTCGTGGTTCCTCCTGGCACCAGAGGGCGCCAGATGCCGCCCTAGAGAATGTTATTGGACTCAGGTGTGTCTTATTCTTTCCTGATTGTGTCACTGTTAAAAGAGGTGTGTTTTCTGGGGTCCTTTGCAGAAGCTTGACTTGTTTACCGTGTGCGTTCGTTTCCTGAGTGAGTTTTCGAGACTTAGTATTTGTTGTTTTTTCAAGTGTACAGTGAAGTATTACTATGTTTATCCTTAACCACTGATTCCTGATCTCTTCTCTGCACCTGCGTCCAACCGTACCACATCACAATCTCAAGGATCAATGGAAACAGGCTGCACCTGAGCTCTATTTCGAATCTCATAGAAAAGGGTCTGAATCAATATCTAAATAAGATATTTCCTTTATATATATATATATATATATATATATATATATATATATATATATACTGCTCAAAAAAATAAAGGGAACACTTAAACAACACAATGTAACTCCAAGTCAATCACACTTCTGTGAAATCAAACTGTCCACTTAGGAAGCAACACTGATTGACAATAAATTTCACATGCTGTTGTGCAAATGGAATAGACAACAGGTGGAAATTATAGGCAATTAGCAAGACACCCCCAATAAAGGAGTGATTCTGCAGGTGGGGACCACAGACCACTTCTCAGTTCCTATGCTTCCTGGCTGATGTTTTGGTCACTTGAATGCTGGCGGTGCTTTCACTCTAGTGGTAGCATGAGACGGAGTCTACAACCCACACAAGTGGCTCAGGTAGTGCAGCTCATCCAGGATGGCACATCAATGCGAGCTGTGGCATGAAGGTTTGCTGTGTCTGTCAGCGTAGTGTCCAGAGCATGGAGGCGCTACCAGGAGACAGGCCAGTACATCAGGAGATGTGGAGGAGGCCGTAGGAGGGCAACAACCCAGCAGCAGGACCGCTACCTCCGCCTTTGTGCAAGGAGGAGCAGGAGAAGCACTGCCAGAGCCCTGCAAAATGACCTCCAGCAGGCCACAAATGTGCATGTGTCTGCTCAAACGGTCTGAAACAGACTCCATGAGGGTGGTATGAGGGCCCGACGTCCACAGGTGGGGGTTGTGCTTACAGCCCAACACCGTGCAGGACGTTTGGCATTTGCCAGAGAACACCAAGATTGGCAAATTCGCCACTGGTGCCCTGTGCTTTTCACGGATGAAAGCAGGTTCACACTGAGCACGTGACAGACGTGACAAAGTCTGGAGACGCCGTAGAGAACGTTCTGCTGCCTGCAACATCCTCCAGCATGACCGGTTTGGCGGTGGGTCAGTCATGGTGTGGGGTGGCATTTCTTTGGGGGGCCGCACAGCCCTTCATGTGCTCGCCAGAGGTAGCCTGACTGCCATTAGGTACCGAGATGAGATCCTCAGACCCCTTGTGAGATCATATGCTGGTGCGGTTGGCCCTGGGTTCCTCCTAATGCAAGACAATGCTAGACCTCATGTGGCTGGAGTGTGTCAGCAGTTCCTGCAAGAGGAAGGCATTGATGCTATGGACTGGCCCGCCCGTTCCCCAGACCTGAATCCAATTGAGCATATCTGGGACATCATGTCTCGCTCCATCCACCAACGCCACGTTGCACCACAGACTGTCCAGGAGTTGGCGGATGCTTTAGTCCAGGTCTGGGAGGAGATCCCTCATGAGACCATCCGTCACCTCATCAGGAGCATTCCCAGGCATTGTAGGGAGGTCATACAGGCACGTGGAGGCCACACACACTACTGAGCCTCATTTTGACTTGTTTTAAGGACATTTCATCAAATTTGGATCAGCCTGTAGTGTGGTTTTCCACTTTAATTTTGAGTGTGACTCCAAATCCAGACCTCCATGGGTTGATAAATTGTATTTCCATTGATTATTTTTGTGTGATTTTGTTGTCAGCACATTCAACTATGTAAAGAAAAAAGTATTTAATAAGATTATTTCTTTCATTCAGATCTAGGATGTGTTGTTTAAGTGTTCCCTTTATTTTTTTGAGCAGTATATATATATATATATATATATATATATATATATATATATATATATATCTATCCTCTTACATCTTATTGTTCCGCTAGCGGAAAGCCTCGCCAATATCCAATGGCGTGGCGCGAATTACAAACACCTCAAAAATCCAAACACTTCCATTTTTCAAACATATGACTATTTTACACCATTTTAAAGACAAGACTCTCCTTTATCTAACCACATCTAATCACACACCCATTTTTCAAGCTAGCATAAAATGTCACAAAAACCAAAACCACAGCTAAATGCAGCACTAACCTTTGATGATCTTCATCAGATGACACTCCTAGGACATTATGTTATACAATACATGCATGTTTTGTTCAATCAAGTTCATATTTATATCAAAAACCAGCTTTTTACATTAGCATGTGACGTTCAGAACTAGCCTGTTGGGGATAGGGGGCAGTATTTGCACGGCCGGATAAAAAACGTACCCGATTTAATCTGGTTACTACTCCTGCCCAGTAACTAGAAAATGCATATAATTGTTTGATTTGGATAGAAAACGCCCTAAAGTTTCTAAACCTGTTTGAATGGTGTCTGTGAGTATAACAGAACTCATTTGGCAGGCCAAAACCTAAGAAGATTCCAAACAGGAAGCGCTCTCTCTGACTATTTCTTGGCCTTCTTGATCATCTCTAACCAAAACAGGGGATCTCTGGCATAACGTGACATTTTCTAACGCTCCCATAGGCTCTCAGAAGGCGCCAGAACGATGAATGGTACCTTTGCAGGCCATGGGTGAAAAACATTAGCGCATTTGGATAGTGGTCGATCTGAGGACAATGAGACTGGAGGCGCGTGCACGAGCCGACACCATGTTTACTTTCTCTCTCTTTGAACGAAAACAACGACTCCCGGTTGGAATATTATCGCTTTTTTACGAGAAAAATCGCATAAAAATTGATTTTAACCTCTACGGGCTAGGGGGCAGTATTGAGAATTTTGGAAAAAATATGTGCCCATTTTTAACTGCCTCCTACACCAACTCAGAAGCTAGAATATGCATATTATTGTTCAGGTTTGGATAGAAAACACCCTAAAGTTTCTAAAACTGTTTGAATGGTGACTGTGAGTATAACAGAACTCCTATGGCAGGCAAAAACCTTCATGCAGGAAGTACCCTGTCTGACAAGGTGTTGTTGTTCTTGCTTCTGTTTATTGAAGAGTCAGGATCTTAGCTGTAACGTGACAATTCCTAGGGCTCCAATAGGCTCTCAGAACCCGGGAAAAACCTGAACGATGACGAGGCAACCTCAGGCTGAAACACAGAATCCCCTTTTCCAAGTGGCCCATCAGAGGACAATGGAATTAGGCGCGTGCCCAATTCGACCCCGTGCAGTATTTTCCTTCGGCTGTTTAGCTAATTGCAGATTCCCGGTCGGAATATTATCACTTTTTTACGAGAATAATGGCATAAAAATTGATTTTAAACAGCGGTTGACATGCTTCGAAGTACGGTAATGGAATATTTAGAAATGTTTTGTCACGTTCTGCGCCATGCTCACGACCGTGATTTACCATTCTGATAGTGTCTAGAACGCACGAACAAAACGTCGCTGATGGAACATAACGATGGATTATTTGGGACCAAACCTACATTTGTTATTGAAGTAGAAGTCCTGGGAGTGCATTCTGACGAAGAACAGGAAAGGTAAGACCATTTTTCTTATAGGAAATGTGATTTTGGTGAAGGCTAAACTGGGTGGGTGTCTAAATAGCTAGCCCGTGATGGCTGGGCTATGTACTTAGAATATTGCAAAATGTGCTTCATCCGAAAAGCTATTTTAAAATCGGACATATCGAGTGCATAGAGGAGTAATGTATCTATAATTCTTAAAATAATTGTTTTGCTTTTTGTGAACGTTTATCGTGAGTAATTTAGTAAATTGTTAGTAAATTCCCCGGAAGTTTGCGGGGGGTATGCTTTTTCTGAACGTCACATGCTAATGTAAAAAGCTGGTTTTTGATATAAATATGAACTTGATTGAACAGACATGCATGTATTGTATAACATAATGTCCTAGGATTGTCATCTGATGAAGATCATAAAAGGTTAGTGCTGCATTTAGCTGTGGTTTGGGTTTTTGTGACATTATATGCTAGCTTGAAAAATGGGTGTCTGATTATTTCTGGCTGGGTACTCTGCTGACATAATCTAATGTTTTGCTTTCGTTGTAAAGCCTTTTTGAAATTGGACAGTGTGGTTAGATTAACGAGAGTCTTGTCTTTAAATAGCTGTAAAATAGTCATATGTTTGAGAAATTGAAGTAATAGCATTTCTAACGTTTTAAAAATTATTATTATTTTGCAATAATCTAAGTACATAGCCCGGCATTACAGGGCTAGCTATTTAGATACCCACCCAGGTCAGCCTCCACCAAAATCACATTTCCTATAAGAAAAATGTTCTTACCTTGCTTGTTCTTCATCAGAATACACTGCCAGGACTTCTACTTCAATAACAAATGTTGGTTTGGTCCCAAATAATCCATCGTTATATCCAAACAGCGACGTTTTGTTCGTGAGTTCTAGAATGCTTCTTCACGGTCCCGCGCATGGCGCATTGGCGTGTCAAAAATGTCTAAATATTCCATTACCGTACTTCGAAGCATGTCAACCGCTGTTTAAAACCAATTTTTATGCCATTTATGTCGTAGAGAAGTGATAATATTCCGACCGGGAGTATGCATTGAGCCTAAACAGCCGAATAAAATTCGTGCACGCGCCTCATTCAAAGGTCCTCTGAGCATCCACTTACAAAAGGCGATAATCTGTTTCAACCTGAGGCTCCCTCGTAAACCTTCAGGTTTTTCGCGGGCTCTGAGAGCCTATTGGAGCCCTGGGAATTGTCACGTTACAGCTAAGATCCTTACTTTTCAATAAAAAGATGCAAGACGCACGACTCCTTGTCAGACAGGGTACTTCCTGCTTGAAACCTTGTCAGGTTTTTGCCTGCCATAGGAGTTCTGTTATACTCACAGACACCATTCAAACAGTTTTAGAAAATTCAGAGTGTTTTCTATCCAAACCTGAACAATAATATGCATATTCTAGCTTCTGAGTTGGTGTAGGAGGCAGTTAAAAATGGGAACATATTTTTTCCAAAATTCTCAATACTGCCCCCTAGCCCAGACAGGTTAAAATAATTTTTTATGCAATTTTTCTCGTAAAATAGCGATAATATTCCAACCTTGTTTTCATTCAAACACTGAAAATAGAAAATGGAGTCTTCACATGCACGCCCAGGGACTGCAGAGTCATCATTCAACGTTCTGGCGCCTTCTGAGAGCCTATGGGAGCCTTAGAAAATGTCACGTTACAGCAGAGATCCTCTATTTTCGATAAAGAGGCTACAGAAGGCCAAGAAATGGTCAGACAGGGCACTTCCCATATAGAATCTTCTCAGGTTTTGGCCTGCCATATGAGTTCTGTTATACT
Source organism: Salmo trutta (assembly GCF_901001165.1). Taxonomy (NCBI): domain Eukaryota; kingdom Metazoa; phylum Chordata; class Actinopteri; order Salmoniformes; family Salmonidae; genus Salmo; species Salmo trutta. Next base: position 42,952 of record NW_021823115.1, on the reverse strand, counting down.
CACAGACACCATTCAAACAGTTTTAGAAACTTTATGGTGTTTTCTATCCAAATCAAATAATTATATGCATATTCTAGTTTCTGGGCAGGAGTAATAACCAGATTAAATCGGGTACGTTTTTTATCCGGCTGTGAAAATACTGCGCCCTATCCTAAACAGGATATATATACACATTTGAAAAAACATTCTAAGAACCTCATATCGCTTTGTCATTATGGGGTATTGTGATGTCATTATGGGGTATTGTGTGTAGAGTGATGAGGACATGTTTTATTTGATCTATTTGAGAGTAAGGCTAGGAGTTCTGAATACTTTCCGAATGCACTGCATATGCAGGAACAAGTTCGATTGGACAACCATCTAATGAGTGAACATGTAGTTCATCTGAAATATTCTGATCAGAGTTTCAAAACAACATGTATTTCGTTTTTCCCGTATTAAGCACAAGTTTTAAATCAGCAAGGGATTCCTGCATAGCTATAACATCTGACTACAGTTTTGACACAGCCAGATCAACAATAGCATACATAAGAGCACATGTGAGTTCACGTGCGTGCGTGCACACACACACATACACACACACACACACACACACACACTGAAGCCAAGTTGATGGTATGAGTATTTCTTCCTATTTCCTGTAGCACTGTGTGTTTTGTAACATAAGGTAAATGAAATCAGCTGGCAGATGGGTGCTTTACCAGTCAGTTAGCCTCTAGATAATGGAGGCGTTGACTCAATCATAAAACGGATGGCTTGTTTCTACATTCAGCTGAAATAGATCAGCCAGGTTAAATAAATGAACCCCCCCCCCCCCCATTTGTCAGCTGGTACTAAATGTCTCCCCTTCACCAAACAGCTCTGTTTGGTCTAATAAACAGAGGGCTGAACGGGCGCTGCGAGAGGGTTACAGCTTAATGAAACGCTCTTTAAATAAACAGAGGGCTGAACTGGCGCTGCGAGAGGGTTACAGCTTAATGAAACGCTCTTTAAATAAACAGAGGGCTGAACGGGCGCTGCGAGAGGGTTACAGCTTAATGAAACGCTCTTTAAATAAACAGAGGGCTGAACGGCGCTGTGAGAGGGTTACAGCTTAATGAAACGCTCTTTAAATAAACAGAGGGCTGAACTGGCGCTGTGAGAGGGTTACAGCTTGTTTTTCACCTCATCCTGCTCACTGTGATAAGTCGCAAACCAACCAAGCCTGTAATTACAATCTTACAGAAACCCAGCCAATCTGAGTATAAATCTCACCATCCAATTACAAGATGTAATAATTTAGCAGTCAAGCTGGTAATGAGGTCTAATACTCATGCATGTGGTAATCCCCCCTGGATGCTGACTCTATCAGATGTTAGCTTTGTAATTAGACTGGCACAAAAGCATTATTTCATGTTCAGCAGAAAAAATGTGGTTGGTAGGAAGTTAATTTTCTCTCTGCTCTGTGAAGCGTTGACAACATTTTAATGATTTAATCATTACCTCGATCCCGTCTGCCATTGACCCATGTTCCGTTGTGTGTGTGGATACATTTGCCCCGTCTAAGAGTCCCTGATTCGTAGTAAAGCTTAGCCAGGTAGACACGTTTTATATTTCTTAATTATACAACAATAAAACTATTATGCTAATGATAGGGGAATCTATATTGTAATGCTGCTGTGTCATTTAAAAGCTTTCTGCAACATAAATCACAGTTTTAATTGTAAGTGGTTAACATTTACACATTATCACTGGATTTACGCGTCTTTTTTCTCTCTGTTTCTTTAAAGCTGAAGAGAAAGGTCATCCAGTGGGAAAGGCTTCTGTAACTGTATAGCAATGTGACTATAGTCTATTATACTGTCTGACTATAGTATATTATACTGTCTGACTATAGTCTATTATACTGTCTGACTATAGTCTATTATACTGTCTGACTATTGTATATTATACTGTCTGACTATAGTCTATTATACTGTCTGACTATAGTATATTATACTGTCTGACTATAGTATATTATACTGTCTGACTATAGTATATTATACTGTCTGACTATAGTCTATTATACTGTCTGACTATAGTCTATTATACTGTCTGACTATAGTATATTACACTGTCTGACTATAGTATATTACACTGTCTGACTATAGTATATTATACTGTCTGACTATAGTATATTATACTGTCTGACTATAGTATATTATACTGTCTGACTATAGTCTATTATACTGTCTGACTATAGTATATTATACTGTCTGACTATAGTATATTATACTGTCTGACTATAGTATATTATACTGTCTGACTATAGTCTATTATACTGTCTGACTATAGTCTATTATACTGTCTGACTATAGTATATTACACTGTCTGACTATAGTATATTACACTGTCTGACTATAGTATATTATACTGTCTGACTATAGTATATTATACTGTCTGACTATAGTATATTATACTGTCTGACTATAGTCTATTATACTGTCTGACTATAGTCTATTATACTGTCTGACTATAGTCTATTATACTGTCTGACTATAGTATATTACACTGTCTGACTATAGTATATTACACTGTCTGACTATAGTATATTATACTGTCTGACTATAGTATATTATACTGTCTGACTATAGTCTATTATACTGTCTGACTATAGTCTATTATACTGTCTGACTATAGTATATTATACTGTCTGACTATAGTATATTATACTGTCTGACTATAGTCTATTATACTGTCTGACTATAGTCTATTATACTGTCTGACTATAGTATATTACACTGTCTGACTATAGTATATTACACTGTCTGACTATAGTATATTATACTGTCTGACTATAGTATATTATACTGTCTGACTATAGTATATTATACTGTCTGACTATAGTCTATTATACTGTCTGACTATAGTCTATTATACTGTCTGACTATAGTCTATTATACTGTCTGACTATAGTATATTATACTGTCTGACTATAGTATATTATACTGTCTGACTATAGTATATTATACTGTCTGACTATAGTATATTACACTGTCTGACTATAGTATATTATACTGTCTGACTATAGTATATTATACTGTCTGACTATAGTATATTATACTGTCTGACTATAGTCTATTATACTGTCTGACTATAGTCTATTATACTGTCTGACTATAGTATATTACACTGTCTGACTATAGTATATTACACTGTCTGACTATAGTATATTATACTGTCTGACTATTGTATATTATACTGTCTGACTATAGTATATTATACTGTCTGACTATAGTCTATTATACTGTCTGACTATGGTCTATTATACTGAGTCTGACTATAGTCTATTATACTGAGTCTGACTATAGTATATTATACTGAGTCTGACTATAGTATATTATACTGAGTCTGACTATAGTATATTATACTGAGTCTGACTATAGAATATTATACTGAGTCTGACTATAGTATATAATACTGAGTCTGACTATAGTATATAATACTGAGTCTGACTATAGTATATAATACTGAGTCTGACTATAGTATATAATACTGAGTCTGACTATAGTATATAATACTGAGTCTGACTATAGTATATAATACTGAGTCTGACTATAGTATATAATACTGAGTCTGACTATAGTCTATTATACTGAGTCTGACTATAGTCTATTATACTGAGTCTGACTATAGTATATTATACTGAGTCTGACTATAGTATATTATACTGAGTCTGACTATAGTATATTATACTGAGTCTGACTATAGTATATAATACTGAGTCTGACTATAGTATATAATACTGAGTCTGACTATAGTCTATTATACTGTCTGACTATAGTATATTATACTGTCTGACTATAGTGTATAGTAGTATTTGAGTGCCCTGCTCAAATACTACTATAGAAAAAAGTATTTGATCCCCTGCTGATTTTGCACGTTTGCCCACTGACAAAGAAAGGATCAGTCTATAATTTTAATGGTAGGTTTATTTGAACAGTGAGAGACAGAATAACAACAACAAAAATCCAGAAAACGCATGTCAAAAATGTTATAAATTGATTTGCATTTTAATGAGGGAAATCAGTATTTGACCCCCTCTCAATCAGAAAGATTTCTGTCTCCCAGGTGTCTTTTATACAGGTGACAAACTGAGATTAGGAGCACACTCTTAAAGGGAGTGCTCCTAATCTCAGTTTGTTACCTGTATAAAAGACACCTGTCCACAGAAGCAATCAATCAATCAGATTCCAAACTCTCCACCATGGCCAAGACCAAAGTGCTCTCCAAGGATGTCAGGGACAAGATTGTAGACCTACACAAGGCTGGAATGGGCTGCAAGACCATCGGCAAGCAGCTTGGTGAGAAGGTGACAACAGTTGGTGCAATAATTCGCAAATGGAAGAAACACAAAAGAACTGTCAATCTCCCTCGGCCTGGGGCTCCATGGAAGATCTCACCTCGGGGAGTTGCAATGATCATGAGAACGGTGAGGAATCAGCCCAGAACTAAACGGGAGGATCTTGTCAATGATCTCAAGGCAGCTGGGACCATAGTCACCAAGAAAACAATTGGTAACACACTACGCCGTGAAGGACTGAAATCCTGCAGCGCCCGCAAGGTCCCCCTGCTCAAGAAAGCACATATATGTGCCCGTCTGAAGTTTGCCAATGAACATCTGAATGATTCAGAGGACAACTGGGTGAAAGTGTTGTGGTCAGATGAGACCAAAATGGAGCTCTTTGGCATCAACTCAACTCGCCGTGTTTGGAGGAGGAGGAATGCTGCCTATGACCCCAAGAACACCATCCCCACCGTCAAACATGGAGGTGGAAACATTTTGCTTTGGGGGTGTTTTTCTGCTAAGGGGACAGGACAACTTCACCGCATCAAAGGGACGATGGACGGGGCCATGTACCGTCAAATCTTGGGTGAGAACCTCCTTCCCTCAGCCAGGGCATTGAAAATGGGTCGTGGATGGGTATTCCAGCATGACAATGACCCAAAACACACGGCCAAGGCAACAAAGGAGTGGCTCAAGAAGAAGAACATTAAGGTCCTGGAGTGGCCTAGCCAGTCTCCAGACCTTAATCCCATAGAAAATCTGTGGAGGGAGCTGAAGGTTCAAGTTGCCAAACGTCAGCCTCGAAACCTTAATGACTTGGAGTAGATCTGCAAAGAGGAGTGGGACAAAATCCCTCCTGAGATGTGTGCAAACCTGGTGGCCAACTACAAGAAACATCTGACCTCTGTGATTGCCAGCAAGGGTTTTGCCACCAAGTACTAAGTCATGTTTTGCAGAGGGGTCAAATACTTATTTCCCTCATTAAAATGCAAATTCATTTGTAACATTTTTGACATGCGTTTTTCTGGATTTTTTGTTGTTATTCTGTCTCTCACTGTTCAAATAAACCTACCATTAACATTATAGACGGATAATTTCTTTGTCAGTGGCAAACGTACAAAATCAGCAGGGGATCAAATACTTTTTTCCCTCACTGTACATACAGTGGATTGCGAAAGTATTGACGCCCTTGGCATTTTTCCTATTTTGTTGCCTTAACCTGGAATTTAAATTGATTTCTTGTATCATTTGATTTAAACAACATGCCTACCACTTTGAAGATGCAAAATAATATTTATTGTGAAACAAACAAGAAATAAGACAAAAAACAGAGCTTGAGCGTGCATAGCTAATCACCTACCCCAAAGTCAATACTTTATAGAGCCACCTTTTGCAGCAATTACAGCTGCAAGTCTCTTTGGGTATGTCTCTATCAGCTTGGCACATCTAGCCACAGGGATTTTTGCTCATTCTTCAAGGCATAACTGCTGCAGATCCTTCAACTTGGATGGGTTTCGCTGGTGTACAGCAATCTTTAAGTCATACCACAGATTCTCAATTGGATTGAGGTCTGGGCTTTGACTAGGCCATTCCAAGATATTTGAATGTTTCCCCTTAAACCACACGAGTGTTGCTTTAGCAGTATGCTTAGGGTCATTGTCCTGCTGGAAGGTGAACCTCTCAATTCTCAAACCTCTTGACGACTGAAACAGGTTTCCCTCAAGAATTTCCCTGTATTTAGCGCCATCCATCATTCCTTAAATTCTGACCAGTTTCCCAGTCCCTGTCGATGAAAAACATCCCCACAGCATGATACTGCTACCACCATGTTTGATGGTGTTCTCGGGGTGATGAAAGGTGTTGAGTTTGTTCCAGACATAGTGTTTTCCTTGATGGCCAAAAAGCTAAATTTGAGTCTCATCTGACCAGAGTATCTTCATCCATGTGTTTGGGGAGTCTCCCGCATGCCTTTTGGCGAACTCCAAACGTGGTTGCTTATTTTTTTCTTTAAGCAATGGCTTTTTTCTGGCCAGTCTTCCGTAAAGCCCAGCTCTGTGGAATATACAGCTTAAAGTGGACCTATGGACAGATACTCCAATCTCCGCTGTGGAGCTTTGCAGCTCATTCAGGGTTATCTTTGGTCTCTTTGTTGCCTCTGATTAATGCCCTCCTTGCCTGCTCTGTGAGTTTTGTTGGACGGCCCTCTCTTGGCAGGTTTGTTGTGGATTTAATGTTGCTCGTTGGGATGTTCAAAGTCTTGGATATTTTTTATAACCCAACCCTGATCTGTACTTCTCCACAACTTTGTCCCTGACTTGTTTGGAGAGCTCATTGGTCTTCATAGTGTCGCTTGCTTGGTGGTGCCCCTTGCTTAGTGGTGTTGCAGACTCTCGGGCCTTTCAGTACAGGTGTGTATATATACTGAGATCATGTGACAGATCATGTGACACTTAGATTGCACACAGGTGGACTTTATTTAACTAATTATGTGACTTCTGAAGGTAATTGGTTGCAGCAGATCTTATTTAGGGGCTTCATAGCAAAGGGGGTGAATATATATGCACACACCACTTTTCTGTATTTCATTTTTTTGAATTTCTTGAAACAAGTTATTTTTTATTTCACTTCACCAATTTGGACTATTTTGTGTAAGTCCATTTAGATGAAATCCAAATAATAATCCATTTAAATTACAGGTTGTAATGAAACAAAATAGGAAAAATGCCAATGGGGGTGAATGTTTTTGCAAGGCACTGTATCCCAAACAAAATCCATGGATTACAGGCTGCATCCGCACTGAGCTAAAGGCTAGAGGTGCCGCTTTCAAGGAGCGGGACACTAATCCAAACGCTTATAAGAAACTACACTCTCAGATGAGCAATCAAACAGGCAAAACCTCAATACAGTATTCAAATTGAATCCTACTACAGTGGCTCTGACGCTCATCGGATGTGGTGGGGCTTGAAAACTATTACGGACTACAAACGGAAACCCAGCCACGAGCTGCCCTGTGACGCGAGCCTACCAGATGAGCTAAACGCCTTTAATGCTCGCTTTGAAGCAAGCAACACTGAAGCATGCATGAGAGTACCAGCTGTTCCAGATGACTGTGTGATAACGGTCTCGGCAGCCGATGTAAGCAAGACCTTTAAACAGGTCAACATCCGCCTCAGGGCCAGACGGATTACCAAGACGTGTACTCAAAGCATGCGCGGACCAACTGGCAAGTGTATTCACTGACATTTTCAACCTCTCCCTGACCGAGTCTGTAATACCTACATGTTTCAAGCAGATCACCATAGTCCCTGTGCCCAAGGAAGTGAAGGTAACCTGCCCATAGTTGGCCATGAAGTACTTTGAAAGGCTGGTCATGGCTCACATGGACAGCATCTTCTCGGATACCCTAGACCCACTCCAATTTGTATACCGCCCCAACAGATCCACAGATACAAGCATTTCGCTACACTCACAATAACATCTGCTAACCATGTATATGTGACCAATAACATCTGCTAACCATGTGTATGTGATCAATAAAATATGATTTGATATGACGCGATCTCAATCGCACTCCACACTGCCCTTTCCCACCTGGACAAAAGGAACACCTATTTGAGAATGCTGTTCATTGACTACAGCTCAGAGTTCAACACCATAGTGCCCACAAAGCTCATCACTAAGTTAAGGACCTTAGGACTAAACACCTCCCTCTGCAACTGGATCCTTTACCTCCTGACGGGCCGCCCACCAGGTAGTAAGGGTAGGCAACAACACGTCTGCCACGCTGATCCTCAACACTGGAGCCCCTCAGAGGTGTGTGCTTAGTCCAAACACGACTCCAACACCATCATTAAGTTTGCTGACGACACAACAGTGGAAGGCCTGATTAACGTCAATGATGAGACAGCCTATAGGAAGGAGGTCAGAGACCTGGCAGTGTGGTGCCAGGACAACAACCTCTCCCTCTTCCGAGACAGCTCCATAACGCCATGGCTGTACTAAATTCTACGGTGACATCAGGTTACGAAAAAAAAGTATGGAAACTAGAAATATGTGAACACTATGAAGCTGATATGAACACACGCACTCAATTACATGCTCGCTTACACATACACACTTGTACATACACATACACACTTGATCTTTCTCTCCTCACACTCTCTCTTTCTCTCCTCTTCTCTTCTCTCCCTTCTCTCTCAATGTAATGTTTTTGTTTGTCTGTCTTTGACTACGTGTTTATCTATGTTAAGATATCAGAACAGGGACTTTGTGGAATAATAACGTATTGTACGGGATACATGTGTACTGTAGTGAAGCCTTCTCTATAGTAAAGCAAGGTCTCTTTCATGATCATTTGAAATGTCAATTCCTATAGAAATGTTTTTCTATGAAAATGATGTTAAAGGTAAATATGATGCAACTATGATGGTGATATGATATGAATTAAAATTATCATCCTGAATACTAAGGCTATACTCACTTCATGTTACACACATAGACACTCAACCATGCAAATTGGCTGGGTTATTTTTTTATTTGGACACCAGACATACACACTCACTAAATCACATCCAATATCATACACATCAACCTACTCAGATTTACTACTCATTTAATATCTTGACCCAATGTTCTATCATATGTAGCATTGGCTCACAGGCAAACAGGCAAGGGAAAAAAAAACAAACATTGCTAGAATCTGTTTCTTGAATTCTGAATATCAGACATTTGAAATCTCTCATTTTGACCATCATAATACCTCTTATAGCAGTAACTTTACAAGCACTAATTATGGTAAATTTAGACTGAGAATATTATCTAGTTATGGTAAGGGGTGAAATAAGTATAGCCAGTTATAAAAGTAATGGTTTAGCAGATTTTGAAAAAGATCAATCTTTACGTGGCTAAAAGAAAAGGAATATAACATACTGTTTAAAGGAAACTCCCTCTACATCATTAGATGAAGTTGTATGGAAAAAGGAATGGGGTGGTGAAATAATTTTCTGTCATGGACAAAGGAACTCAAAAGCTGTGATAATATTAACTAACAAACATGTCAATCTGAATGTGCACATTGTCAAGAATCATTTGCAAGGAAGGTGGATCTTTTTGAATATGAAATTGGACGAAAAAGAGATTCGGCGCATTAATCTAAATGGTCCAAATCAAGATGATCCATACTTCTTCAAAAATATTTATACCAATTTATTGAATTTACAGGCAGCAAATTATGAAATCATGATGGTGGGAGATTATAACACAGTGTTAAGTACCTCAATGGACCATAAAGGAAATCACTCTACAAACTATCATCAACGTGCCCTTAAGGAAATCACAAATATTATGTACACATTAGAAATAGTGGATATTTGGAGACTAAAAAACCCTGACCTAGTGAGATATACATGGAGGAGACTTAATCAAGCTAGTCGTCTTGACTACTTTCTTGTCTCTTTCGCTCTTGCATCAAAGGTTAAAATAGCTTTAATATGAGACAGAATGCGATCGGATCATCATCTAATTGGCTTCCACATAACTCTCATAGAATTTCCACGTGGGCGGGGATATTGGAAATTTAATCAAAGTTTACTGGAGCACAATTTATTTTTTACTAAGACATAGTAACTTATAACAGAATTTTTGCAGTATAAAATAGGTTCAGCAAATCCACTCATTGTTTGGGAGACCTTTAAATGTACCTTCAGAGGTCATTCAATTCAATATTCATCAATAATAAAAAAGCAGTTTCTGGCTAAAGAGACAAGACTAACAAAGGAAATACATGAACTAATTGTACACGTAGATTGCAATAAAAATGAAACTACAGAGATACAAAATAAGTTATAGGAAAAACAAAAAGAACTGGAGGAACTTATTCAAGAACAATCTAAAGTCATCTATTACAAAAATAAAGCAAACTGGATGGAATATGGAGAAAAATGCACCAAATTCCTGAATCTCCAACACAGGAAAGTTAACAAAAATAATTTGCAGAAACTCAATACTGAAGACGGAGTCATCAATGAATCTCCGAATTATATTTTAAAAGAGGAAGATAAATATTTTAAGCATATGTTCTCTTTTCCTTCTCATACTCACCCATTGAATTATGATTACTGTAAGGAACTCTTTCCAAATAATAAATTTTTTTTTTTTTTTTTACAAATGTGCAGAAAGATCAGAGTGAAGGCCGAATTACAGAGGAATACATTTTTGAGGTTATTAAATCCTTTTTTATTTACTCAAAGCTCCATTACTAGCTTGTTTTAACTGCTCCTATAGAAATGGAAGTCTGTCAGGTACTCAGCAGGAAGGTCTGATTTCAATATTATTAAAACAAGACCCAGATGGAAAATATAAAGATCCAGTCTATCTAAAAAAAACTGGAGGCCTCTTACACTTCAATGTTGTGATGCAATAATACTAGAAAAATGCATAGCACTTAGTAGCATAGCAATTAAATAGGTTTCACCAGGTATTGTTCATCCTGATCAGACAGGTAAGGATGAGCCTGTCGACATGAACGATACATACTAGAAATAATAGAACATCATGAAACATCTAAGAAGCCAGTCCTGGTATTTATAGCAGATTTTGAAAAGGCCTTTGGTATGTAAGGCTGGATTTTATTCATAAATGCCTGGATTTTTTCAATTTCAGCAATTCTCTTATAAAATGGGTAAAAGTAATGTATAACAACCCCAGATGTAAAATAGTAAATAGCAGTTACTTCTCAGAGAGTTTAAAATTGTTAAGAGGAGTTAAACAAGGGTGTCCGCTGTCACCATATCTATTTGTTATGGCCATCGAAATGCTAGCTATTAATATCAGATCAAATAACAACATCAGAGGATTAGAAATCCAAGGCTTAAAAGCAAAGGTGTCCATGTATGCCGATGACTCAAGTTTTATATTAAGTCCGCAAGCTAGATCCGTGCAATGTCTCATTGAAGATCTTGTTAACTTTTCTGGACTCCCTGGATTAAACCTAATAAGTGTACAATATTGCGTATTGGATCTTTAAAAAATACAACTTTTACATTACACTGCAGTTTACCTATAAAATGGGCTGACGGTGAAGTAGATATACTTGGTATTCATATCACAAAAGATATAAATGAGATCTCCACAATGAATTTAAATCAAAAACTTGTAAAAATATTTATAGAAAAATTGCCCTGATTAACTCCTTAGTCATATCTCAGTTTACTCACTTACGTATTGCATTGCCTACTCATGATGATTTGTTTTTCAAATCATATGAGCAAAAAATATTTTGCTTTATCTGGGATGCTTAACCAGACAAAATAAAGTGTGCCTATCTATATTATGAATTGGATGGGTTGAGATTATTAAATATAAAAACACCAAAACTTTACTTGAACCCTAAATGGTTCTCCAGTAGATTACTAAGAAAAGCTCACCCATTGTTTAAAAATTGCCTATTTGCCTTTGTACAGATAGCATTGTCTAATTTTCGATTCATTGAAAATTATACTTTTTTTAAAGTATCTCTCTTTTTCAAACAATTTAAATTTCATCCCCCTGAAAAGATATTACAACAAATATTACCACAAATATTATGGCTGAAATCAAATGTTCTTGTTGATAAAATACCTGTATTTATGGGAAAGATGTTTGAAAGGGGTAATTTATTTTTAAATTATATTGTAAATTGGAATGGTAGAGTTATGTCCTTCATGGAGTTATCAGAATTGTATGGGAAGGTCTGCTCAACCCAAGAGTACAACCAATTGATTACAGCATTACCCCCAAAATGGAGGAGGCTGGTGGCAGCGGGAGGAGGTAGGGAACTGGTCTTTCTGCCCAACATAAAGGATCAAAACTGGCGGAGGAATAAAAATTATTTAAAAAGGAAAGTATACCAGTTTCATTTGAGGTCCAGGACATTGTCAACTGTGCCATACACATTGAAAAATAGTCAGGAAGATATTTTTGATGTACCAATTCCATGGTATGAGTTTATACATAAAATGACGCAAGATTCAAGACTTCATGCTTTTCAGCAAAAATGATTGTATAGTATTCTTGCCACCAACAAAATGATGAATATTTGGGGCATTCAATCATCGAAGCTCTGCAGATTTTGTTGTGAGGATGTAGAATCAATAGACCATTTATGTTGATATTGCCCTCAGGTAGCCAGCCTGTTTCTGGTCTCAGGTTCAGGAATGGCTGAAATGCAGGACATTGATATAAAATTGACCCTAGAAATAGTTGTATCTCCAGTTCTCCCAATATAAAGGCCTGTAAATTACTAATATACTAATACTCTTAGTAAAAGTATTTATGTTCAACTCGCAATCTGTGGATTCTATTCGATTAGATAGATTGAAATTGTATGTTTAACATCACCACATAGTTGAAAGATATACACTACCATTCAAAAGTTTGGGGTCACTTAGACATGTCCTTGTTTTTGAAAGAAAAGCACATTTCTTGTCCATTAAAAAAATCAAATAGATCAGAAATTGAGTGTAGACATTGTTAATGTTGTAAATGACTATTGTAGCTGGAAACAGATTTTTAATGGAATATCTACATAGGCGTACAGAGGCCCATTATCAGCAACCATCACTCTTGTGTTCCAATGGCACGTTGTGTTAGCTAATCCAAGTTTTTCATTTTAAAAGGCTACCTGATCATTAGAAAACCCTTTTGCAATTATGTTAGCACAGCTGAAAACTGTTGTTCTGATTAAAGAAGCAATAAAACTTCTTTAGACTAGTTAAGTATCTGGAGCATCAGCATTTGTGGGTTCGATTACAGGCTCAAAAAGGCCAGAAACAAAGAACTTTCTTCTGAAACTCATCAGTCTATTCTTGTTCTGAGAAATGAAGGCTATTCCAATGCGTGGAACTGAAGATCTCGTACAACGCTGTGTACTACTCCCTTCACAGAATAGCGCAAACTGGCTTTAACCAGAATAGAAAGAGGAATGGGAGGCACCGGTGCACAACTGAGCAAGAGGACAAGTACATTAGAGTGTCTAGTTTGAGAAACAGACGCATCACAAATCCTCAACTGGCAGCTTCATTAAATAGTACCCACAAAACACCAATCTCAACGTCAACAGTGAAGAGGCGACTCCGGAATAGTGGCCTTCTAGGCAGAGCTGCAAAGATAAAGCCATATCTCAGACTGGCCAATAAAAATAAAAAATTAAGATGGGCAAAAGAACACAGACACTGGACAGGTGAACTCCGCCTAGAAGACCAGCATCCTGGAGTCGCCTCTTCACTGCTGACGTTGAGAATGGTGTTTTGCTGGTACTATTTAATGAAGCTGCCAATTGTAGAAACTTTCAAAGTTCTTGACATTTTCCGGATTGACAGACCTTCATGTCTTAAAGTAATGATTGACTGTCATTTCTCTTTGCTTACTTGGTCTTTTATATTCTGTATACCACCCCTACCTTGTCAAAACAGAACTGATTGGCTCAAACGCATTAAGGAGGAAAGAAATTTCACAAATAAACTTTTAACAAACAACAAACCTGTTAATTGAAATGCATTCCAGGTGACTACCTCATGAAGCTGGTTGAGAGTATGCCTAGAGTGGGCAAAGTTGTCATCAAGGAAAAGGGTGGCTACTTTGAATAATCTCAAATATAGAAAATATTTTGACATTATTAAAACTTTTTTGGTTACTACATGATTCCATATGTTTTATTTCATAGCTTTGATGTGTTCACTATTATTATACAATGTGGAAAATAGTAAAAGTAAAGTGAGTAGGTGTGTCCAATCTTCAGCTGTAATAGATTGTTAAGAGTCCATTACAATGGGCCGGGTTCACTGCTGGCAGATACAAGATCACTGCTAGTAAATACAGCCTACAGTATAAGTGTTAGTCAATACAGCCTACAGTATAACTGATAGTAAATACAGCCTACAGTATAAGTGTTAGTAAATACAGCCTACAGTATAAGTGTTAGTAAATACAGCCTACAGTATAACTGTTAGTAAATACAGACTACAGGATCACTGCTAGTAAATTTAAACTACAGATTCACTGCTAGCAGATACAGGATCACTGTTAGTAGATACAGGATCACTGTTAGTAGATACAGATCACTGTTAGTAGATACAGGATCACTGTTAGTAGATACAGGATCACTGTTAGTAGATACAGGATCACTGTTAGTAGATACAGGATCACTGTTAGTAGATACAGATCACTGTTAGTAGATACAGGATCACTGTTAGTAGATACAGACTACAGGATCACTGTTGGTAGATACAGGATCACTGTTAGTAGACACAGGATCCCTGTTAGTAGATAAAGACTACAGGATCACTGTTAGTAGATACTGTTGGTATATACAGGATCACTGTTAGTAGATACTGTTAGTAGACACAGGATCACTGTTAGTAGATACAGGATCACTATTAGTAGATACAGGATCACTATTAGTAGATACAGGATCACTGTTAGTAGATACAGGATCACTGTTAGTAGATACAGGATCACTGTTAGTAGATACAGGATCACTGTTAGTAGATACAGGATCACTGTTAGTAGATACAGATCACTGTTAGTAGATACAGGATCACTGTTAGTAGATACAGACTACAGGATCACTGTTAGTAGATACAGGACCACTGTTAGTAGATACTCTCTCTGTGTGGTTCAGACTAAACCAGACCATCTATCCTCTCTCTGTGTGGTTCAGACTAAACCAGACCATCTATCCTCTCTCTGTGTGGTTCAGACTAAACCAGACCATCTATCCTCTCTCTGTGTGGTTCAGACTAAACCAGACCATCTATCCTCTCTCTGTGTGGTTCAGACTAAACCAGACCATCTATCCTCTCTCTGTGTGGTTCAGTCTAAACCAGACCATCTATCCTCTCTCTGTGTGGTTCAGACTAAACCAGACCATCTATCCTCTCTCTGTGTGGTTCAGACTAAACCAGACCATCTATCCTCTCTCTGTGTGGTTCAGACTAAACCACCCCATCTATCCTCTCTCTGTGTGGTTCACACTAAACCAGACCATCTATCCTCTCTCTGTGTGGTTCAGACTAAACCAGACTATCCTCTCTCTGTGTGGTTCAGACTAAACCAGACCATCTCTCCTCTCTCAGTGTGGTTCAGACTAAACCAGACCATCTATCCTCTCTCTGTGTGGTTCAGACTAAACCAGACCATCTATCCTCTCTCAGTGTGGTTCAGACTAAACCAGACCATCTATCCTCTCTCTGTGTGGTTCAGACTAAACCAGACCATCTATCCTCTCTCTGTGTGGTTCAGACTAAACCAGACCATCTATCCTCTCTCTGTGTGGTTCAGACTAAACCAGACCATCTATCCTCTCTCTGTGTGGTTCAGACTAAACCAGACCATCTATCCTCTCTCTGTGTGGTTCAGACTAAACCAGACCATCTATCCTCTCTCTGTGTTGTTCAGACTAAACCAGACTATCCTCTCTCTGTGTGGTTCAGACTAAACCAGACCATCTATCCTCTCTCTGCTGTTCAGACTAAACCAGCCCATCTATCCTCGCTCTGTGTGGTTCAGTCTAAACCACCCCATCTATCCTCTCTCTGTGTGGTTCAGACTAAACCAGACCATCTATCCTCTCTCTGTGTGGTTCAGACTAAACCAGACCATCTATCCTCTCTCTGTGTGGTTCAGACTAAACCAGACCATCTATCCTCTCTCTGTGTTGTTCAGACTAAACCAGACTATCCTCTCTCTGTGTGGTTCAGACAAAACCAGACCATCTATCCTCTCTCTGCTGTTCAGACTAAACCAGACCATCTATCCTCTCTCTGTGTGGTTCAGTCTAAACCACCCCATCTATCCTCTCTCTGTGTGGTTCAGACTAAACCAGACCATCTATCTCCTCTCTGTGTGGTTCAGACTAAACCAGACCATCTCTCCTCTCTGTGTGGTTCAGACTAAACCAGACCATCTATCCTCTCTGTGTTGTTCAGACTAAACCAGACCATCTATCCTCTCTCTGTGTGGTTCAGACTAAACCAGACCATCTCTCCTCTCTCTGTGTGGTTCATACTAAACCAGACCATCTATCCTCTCTCTGTGTGGTTCAGACTAAACCAGACCATCTCTCCTCTCTCTGTGTGGTTCAGACTAAACCAGACCATCTATCCTCTCTCTGTGTGGTTCAGACTAAACCAGACCATCTATCCTCTCTCTGTGTGTTTCAGACTAAACCAGACCATCTATCCTCTCTCTGTGTGGTTCAGACTAAACCAGACCATCTATCCTCTCTATGTGTGGTTCAGACTAAACCAGACCATCTCTCCTCTCTCTGTGTGGTTAAGACTAAACCAGACCATCTATCCTCTCTCTGTGCGGTTCAGTCTAAACCAGACCATCTATCCTCTCTCTGTGTGGTTCAGTCTAAACCCCCCCATCTATCCTCTCTCTGTGTGGTTCAGTCTAAACCACCCCATCTATCCTCTCTCTGTGTGGTTCAGACTAAACCACCCTATCTATCCTCTCTCTGCTGTTCAGACTAATCCAGACCATCTATCCTCTCTCTGTGTGGTTCAGACTAAACCAGACCATCTATCCTCTCTCTGTGTGGTTCAGACTAAACCAGACCATCTATCCTCTCTCTGTGTGGTTCAGACTAATCCAGACCATCTATCCTCTCTCTGTGTGGTTCAGACTAAACCACCCCCTCTATCCTCTCTCTGTGTGGTTCAGACTAAACCAGACCATCTATCCTCTCTCTGTGGTTCAGACTAAACCAGACCATCTATCCTCTCTCTGTGTGTTTCAGACTAAACCAGACCATCTATCCTCTCTCTGTGTGGTTCAGACTAAACCAGACCATCTATCCTCTCTATGTGTGGTTCAGACTAAACCAGACCATCTCTCCTCTCTCTGTGTGGTTAAGACTAAACCAGACCATCTATCCTCTCTCTGTGCGGTTCAGTCTAAACCAGACCATCTATCCTCTCTCTGTGTGGTTCAGTCTAAACCCCCCCATCTATCCTCTCTCTGTGTGGTTCAGTCTAAACCACCGCATCTATCCTCTCTCTGTGTGGTTCAGACTAAACCACCCCCTCTATCCTCTCTCTGTGTGGTTCAGACTAAACCAGACCATCTATCCTCTGTCTGTGGTTCAGACTAAACCAGACCATCTATCCTCTCTCTGTGTGGTTCAGACTAAACCAGACCATCTATCCTCTCTCTGTGTGGTTCAGACTAAACCAGACCATCTATCCTCTCTATGTGTGGTTCAGACTAAACCAGACCATCTCTCCTCTCTCTGTGTGGTTAAGACTAAACCAGACCATCTATCCTCTCTCTGTGCGGTTCAGTCTAAACCAGACCATCTATCCTCTCTCTGTGTGGTTCAGTCTAAACCCCCCCATCTATCCTCTCTCTGTGTGGTTCAGACTAATCCAGACCATCTATCCTCTCTCTGTGTGGTTCAGACTAAACCACCCCCTCTATCCTCTCTCTGTGTGGTTCAGACTAAACCAGACCATCTATCCTCTGTCTGTGGTTCAGACTAAACCAGACCATCTATCCTCTCTCTGTGTGGTTCAGACTAAACCAGACCATCTATCCTCTCTCTCTGTGGTTCAGACTAAACCAGACCATCTATCCTCTCTCTGTGTGGTTCAGACTAAACCAGACCATCTATCCTCTCTCTGTGTGGTTCAGACTAACCAGACCATCTATTCTCTCTCTGTGTGGTTCAAACTAAACCAGACCAGTATTCTCAACACAACTAGAAATTAATCTGCATTCACTGTCAAAATGCACAGAGAGAATCAAAAAGCTTCAAATGACCCCCATTCACCCCTATACCTACCCATCACCATCTCTCCCTCCTCTCTATCCTCCTCTCCAATCTAATGACTATGATTAGAGTATCATTCATGTCAACTGCATTAGTAAAGCTCTGTGTTTCTCCCAGTGCCTGACTCCCCCACCTCCTGATGCCTAGTGTGATCAGAATGACCGCATTAGTGAAGACCTGTGTTTCTCCCTGTGCCAGATTCCTCCTCTCCTGATGCCTAGTGTGATCAGAATGACCACATTAGTAAAGCCCTGTGTTTCTCCCAGTGCCTGACTCCCCAACCTCCTGATGCCTAGTGTGTCACCTGATCCCAGGCTGCCATTCCATGCTCCCCCTCCTGGGCCAGCCTGGCCCACCTCCCTGGTCCAGCCTGGCCCTCCTCCCTGCTCCCCTTCCTGGTCCAGCCTGGCCCTCCTCCCTGTTCCCCCTCCTGGTCCAACCTGGCCCTCCTCCCTGTTCCCCCTCCTGGTCCAGCCTGGCCCTCCTCCCTGCTCCCCCTCCTGGTCCAGCATGGCCCTCCTGCCTGCTCCCCCTCCTGGTCCAGCCTGGCCCTCCCCACTGCTCCCCCTCCTGGTCCAGCCTGGCCCTCCTCCCTGCTCCCCCTCCTGGTCCAGCCTGGCCCTCCCCACTGCTCCCCCTACTGGTCCAGCCTGGCCCTCCTCCCTGCTCCCCCTCCTGGTCCAGCCTGGCCCTCCTCCCTGCTCCCCCTCCTTGTCCAGCCTGGCCCTCCTCCCTGCTCCCCCTCCTGGTCCAGCCTGGCCCTCCTCCCTTGTCCAGCCTGGTCCTCCTCCCTGTTCCCCCTCCTGGTCCAGCCTGGCCCTCCTCCCTGCTCCCCCTCCTGGTCCAGCCTGGCCCTCCTTCTGCTCCCCCTCCTGGTCCAGCCTGGCCCTCCTCCCTGCTCCCCCTCCTGGTCCAGCCTGGCCCTCCTCCCTGGTCCAGCCTGGCCCTCCTCCCTTCTCCCCCTACTGGTCCAGCCTGGCCCTCCTCCCTGCTCCACTCCCTGGTCCAGCCTAGACCCCTTCTTGGTCTCCCTCCCTGGCTCCACTCCCTGGTCCAGCCTAGACCCCTCCTTGGTCCCCCACCCTGGCCTCCTTTCCTTGGTCCCCTCACTGGCCCCCTTCTCCCAGTCCCCCTCCCTTGGTCCTCCCCTCCTGGGCCAGCCTGCCCCCCCCCCCTCCCTGTCCCTCCCACGGTTCCTCTCCCGTCAATAATGTGTTATTGAAGTGAAATGGTCACATTAACCCCGAGCAGCCTAATGCTCTGCTCTTCATTGATCACATAAACACAGGATATACTTTATTACAGCATCACGCAGACAGTTAATCATCTCTCCGTCTCTGACAAGATCATAGTGGACTTGAAGAGAGAGAAGGAGAGGAGGAGTGGAATGGAGAGAAGAGAGCTCCCCAAGGAACCATCACAGGGAATTAGAGAGTGTTCAGCTCAGCGTATGAAGTCTAGCAGGCTCTCAGGCTCTCTCAGTGGGAAAGGCCGCTCCTGAATGAGCCCTTTTTATCTGGCCGTGGAATCAAATTAAAAGGGTTTGTAAGTCCTGACCTCACATTAATCAGAAAGCAGAAGTTATAACCCTGGTGATTTGTTAGCTGACCTGTTTTCATCAGGTCCCACCTACTACCAGAAGTTAATATGGAGGAAACATTATCTTTAAGTGCAGCTACTCTCTTGGAATTAAAGGTGCTATCAAGAACCTAAATGGGTTCCTCAGCTGTCCCCTTTGAAGAACCCTTTTTGGTTCCAGGTGGGTCCCTTCTCTGCTCTTTATCAGAGTCTAATTAAAGATGCACTCTCAAACTTTTGTGCAATTTCAGCCAGTAGTTTTGAAAGTGGTGCTCATGAGCCAAAAGTGGTCCCTTTATTGTGTACTATCATCCAATTGTGTACTACTTCATCCATTTTGTGTGATATGTTGCAAATTGTGCAATTTATGTACAATATGTTACACATGTTTTGTCCTTAAGATCGCAGAGTGTATCTATAAGGATGACAAATTAATATCACATGTGTTGGTTCACTGTGTTGGTCCACTGTGTTGGTCCACTGTATTGGTCCACTGTGTTGGTCCACTGTGTTGGTCCACTGTGTTGGTCCACTGTGTTGGTCCACTGTATTGGTCCACCGTGTTGGTCCACCGTGTTGGCCCACCGTGTTGGTCCACTGTGTTGGCCCACTGTGTTGGTCCACTGTGTTGGTCCACTGTGTTGGTCCACTGTGTTGGTCCACTGTGTTGGTCCACTGTATTGGTCTACCGTGTTGGTCCACCGTGTTGGTCCACCGTGTTGGTCCACTGTATTGGTCCACTGTATTGGTCCACTGTGTTGGCCCACTGTGTTGGTCCACTGTGTTGGCCTGTGTTGTTTGCTAGTCCACCATGTTGTAAAGCAGCAGGAGTCTGCAAGGCTGTCTATCTGATACACGATAGAGCTGCATTACCACATTAATACTATCTGATACATGTTAGAATGGTTCACTACAGTACTACTGGTCTGGTGATGAATGGTTCACTACAGTACTACTGGTCTGAATGGTTCACTACAGTACTACTGGTGATGAATGGTTCACTACAGTACTACTGGTCTGGTGATGAATGGTTCACTACAGTACTACTGGTCTGAATGGTTCACTACAGTACTACTGGTCTGGTGGTGAATGGTTCACTACAGTACTACTGGTCTGAATGGTTCACTACAGTACTACTGGTCTGGATGGTTCACTACAGTACTACTGGACTGGTGGTGAATGGTTCACTACAGTACTACTGGTCTGGTGGTGAATGGTTCACTACAGTACTACTGGTCTGGTGATGAATGGTTCACTACAGTACTACTAGTCTGAATGGTTCACTACAGTACTACTGGTGATGAATGGTTCACTACAGTACTACTGGTCTGAATGGTTCACTACAGTGCTACTGGTCTGAATGGTTCACTACAGTACTACTGGTCTGGATGGTTCACTACAGTACTACTGGTCTGAATGGTTCACTACAGTACTACTGGTCTGAATGGTTCACTACAGTACTACTGGTCTGAATGGTTCACTACAGTACTACTGGTCTGAATGGTTCACTACAGTACTACTGGTGATGAATGGTTCACTACAGTACTACTGGTCTGAATGGTTCACTACAGTGCTACTGGTCTGAATGGTTCACTACAGTACTACTGGTCTGGATGGTTCACTACAGTACTACTGGTCTGAATGGTTCACTACAGTACTACTGGTGATGAATGGTTCACTACAGTACTACTGGTCTGGTGATGAATGGTTCACTACTGTACTACTGGTCTGAATGGTTCACTACAGTACTACTGGTCTGAATGGTTCACTACAGTACTACTGGTCTGAATGGTTCACTACAGTACTACTGGTCTGAATGGTTCACTACAGTACTACTGGTCTGAATGGTTCACTACAGTACTACTGGTATGAATGGTTCACTACAGTACTACTGGTGATGAATGGTTCACTACAGTACTACTGGTCTGGTGATGAATGGTTCACTACAGTACTACTGGTCTGAATGGTTCACTACAGTACTACTGGTGATGAATGGTTCACTACAGTACTACTGGTCTGAATGGTTCACTACAGTGCTACTGGTCTGAATGGTTCACTACAGTACTACTGGTCTGGATGGTTCACTACAGTACTACTGGTCTGAATGGTTCACTACAGTACTACTGGTCTGGATGGTTCACTACAGTACTACTGGACTGGTGGTGAATGGTTCACTACAGTACTACTGGTCTGGTGGTGAATGGTTCACTACAGTACTACTGGTCTGGTGATGAATGGTTCACTACAGTACTACTAGTCTGAATGGTTCACTACAGTACTACTGGTGATGAATGGTTCACTACAGTACTACTGGTCTGAATGGTTCACTACAGTGCTACTGGTCTGAATGGTTCACTACAGTACTACTGGTCTGGATGGTTCACTACAGTACTACTGGTCTGAATGGTTCACTACAGTACTACTGGTCTGAATGGTTCACTACAGTACTACTGGTCTGGTGATGAATGGTTCACTACAGTACTACTGGTCTGAATGGTTCACTACAGTACTACTGGTGATGAATGGTTCACTACAGTACTACTGGTCTGAATGGTTCACTACAGTGCTACTGGTCTGAATGGTTCACTACAGTACTACTGGTCTGGATGGTTCACTACAGTACTACTGGTCTGAATGGTTCACTACAGTACTACTGGTGATGAATGGTTCACTACAGTACTACTGGTCTGGTGATGAATGGTTCACTACTGTACTACTGGTCTGAATGGTTCACTACAGTACTACTGGTCTGAATGGTTCACTACAGTACTACTGGTCTGAATGGTTCACTACAGTACTACTGGTCTGAATGGTTCACTACAGTACTACTGGTCTGAATGGTTCACTACAGTACTACTGGTATGAATGGTTCACTACAGTACTACTGGTGATGAATGGTTCACTACAGTACTACTGGTCTGGTGATGAATGGTTCACTACAGTACTACTGGTCTGAATGGTTTCACTACAGTACTACTGGTGATGAATGGTTCACTACAGTACTACTGGTCTGAATGGTTCACTACAGTGCTACTGGTCTGAATGGTTCACTACAGTACTACTGGTCTGGATGGTTCACTACAGTACTACTGGTCTGAATGGTTCACTACAGTACTACTGGTGATGAATGGTTCACTACAGTACTACTGGTCTGGTGATGAATGGTTCACTACAGTACTACTGGTCTGAATGGTTCACTACAGTACTACTGGTCTGAATGGTTCACTACAGTACTACTGGTCTGAATGGTTCACTACAGTACTACTGGTCTGAATGGTTCACTACAGTACTACTGGTCTGAATGGTTCACTACAGTACTACTGGTCTGGTGATGAATGGTTCACTACAGTACTACTGGTCTGGTGATGAATGGTTCACTACAGTACTACTGGTCTGAATGGTTCACTACAGTACTACTGGTGATGAATGGTTCACTACAGTACTACTGGTCTGAATGGTTCACTACAGTATCAAATCAAATCAAATCAAATCAAATGTATTTATATAGCCCTTCGTACATCAGCTGAAATCTCAAAGTGCTGTACAGAAACCCAGCCTAAAACCCCAAACAGCAAGCAATGCATGTGTAGAAGCACGGTGGCTAGGAAAAACTCCCTAGGAAAAACTCCCTAGAAAGGCCAAAAACCTAGGAAGAAACCTATAGAGGAACCAGGCTATGAGGGGTGGCCAGTCCTCTTCTGGCTGTGCCGGGTGGATATTATAACAGAACATGGTCAAGATGTTAAAATGTTCATAAATGACCAGCATGGTCAAATAATAATAATCATGGTAGTTGTCGAGGGTGCAACAAGCACGTCCGGTGAACAGGTCAGGGTTCCGTAGCCGCAGGCAGAAAACAGTTGAAACTGGAGCAGCAGCATGGCCAGGTGGACTGGGGACAGCAAGGAGTCATCATGCCAGGTAGTCCTGAGGCATGGTCCTAGGGCTCAGGATCTCCGAGAGAAAGAAAGAAAGAGAGAATTAGAGAGAGCATATTTAAATTCACACAGGACACCGGATAAGACAAGAGAATACTCCAGATGTAACAGACTGACCCTAGCCCCCCGACACATAAACTACTGCAGCATAAATACTGGAGGCTGAGACAGGAGGGATCAGAAGACACAGTACTACTGGTCTGAATGGTTCACTACAGTACTACTGGTCTGGTGGTGAATGGTTCACTACAGCACTACTGGTCTGAATGGTTCACTACAGTACTACTGGTCTGGTGGTGAATGGCTCACTACAGTACTACTGGTCTGGTGGTGAATGGTTCACTACAGCACTACTGGTCTGAATGGTTCACTACAGTACTACTGGTCTGAATGGTTCACTACAGTACTACTGGTCTGAATGGTTCACTACAGTACTACTGGTCTGGTGATGAATGGTTCACTACAGTACTACTGGTCTGAATGGTTCACTACAGTACTACTGGTCTGGATGGTTCACAACAGTACTACTGGTCTGGTGGTGAATGGTTCACTACAGTACTACTGGTCTGAATGGTTCACTACAGTACTACTGGTGATGAATGGTTCACTACAGTACTACTGGTCTGGTGGTGAATGGTTCACTACAGTACTACTGGTCTGAATGGTTCACTACAGTACTACTGGTGATGAATGGTTCACTACAGTACTACTGGTCTGAATGGTTCACTACAGTGCTACTGGTCTGAATGGTTCACTACAGTACTACTGGTCTGAATGGTTCACTACAGTACTACTGGTCTGAGTGGTTCACTACAGTACTACTGGTGATGAATGGTTCACTACAGTACTACTGGTCTGGTGATGAATGGTTCACTACAGTACTACTGGTCTGAATGGTTCACTACAGTACTACTGGTCTGGTGGTGAATGGTTCACTACAGTGCAGCTGGTGTAAATATTTTAATCCACATCATGGAGAGAGGATAAGGACTAACTGACACAACCAGAAAATATGGAAATACATTGAGAAGCATAAAGCAGGAACTCTCCTCTCCAGTTACACATCACATAGCCTCTTTTCATTGAGCACATAGCTAGCAGCCATATAGCTCAGATACCATAATGCCATTCTGTCACTGTAAAGCTTTACCTATCATTACTGCCTCCAGGGTAGTCTGAATGAATGGTAGAATGATTGAAATATCAGAGTACAATTATGAGACTAAGTCCTCCAGTATCTCTGGTTTAATAGTCCTCCTGTTCATCTAGTATAATAGTCCTCCTGTTCCTCTAGATAGTCCTCTAGTGTCTCTAGTATAATAGTCCTCCTGTACCTCTAGTATAATAGTCCTCCTGTACCCCTGGTATAATAGTCCTCCTGTTCCTCTAGTATAATAGTCCTCATGTTCCTCTAGTATAATAGTCCTCCTGTTCCTCTAGTATAATAGTCCTCCTGTTCCTCTAGTATAATAGTCCTCATGTTCCTCTAGTAGAATAGTCCTCTACTGTCTCTAGTATAATAGTCCTCCTGTACCTCTAGTATAATAGTCCTCCTGTTCCTCTAGTTTAACTGTCCTCCTGTTCCTCTAGTATAATAGTCCTCCTGTACCTCTAGTATAATAGTCCTCCTGTACCTCTAGTATAATAGTCTCTAGGCTCTAATGTTCCTCTAGTATAATAGTCCTCCTGTTCCTCTAGTATAATAGTCCATCCTGTTCCTCTAGTATAATAGTCCATGCCTGTTCCTCTAGTATAATAGTCCTCCTGTTCCTCTAGTATAATAGTCCTCCTGTTCCTCTAGTATAATAGTCCTCCTGTTCCCTAGTATAATAGTCCTCTCCTGTTCCTCTAGTATAATAGTCCTCCTGTTCCTCTAGTAATAATAGTCCTCCTGTTCCTCTAGTTAACTGTCCTCCTGTTCCTCTAGTATAATAGTCCTCCTGTTCCTCGTAGAAATAGTCCTCATGTTCCTCTAGTATAATAGTCCCTAGTGTCTCTAGTATAATAGTCCCAGTGGCCTCTGTTCCAGTCCTAGTAATAGTCCCTCCAGTAGAATAGCCCTCAGCCTATAATAGTCCCGTCCTCTAGTAACCTTTTGCTCTAGTATAATAGTCCTCCTGTTCCTCTAGTATATTAGTCCTCCTGTTCCTCTAGTATAATAGTCCTCCTGTTCCTCTAGTATAATAGTCATCCTGTTCCTCTAGTATAATAGTCCTCCTGTACCTCTAGTATAATAGTCCTCTAGTGTCTCTAGTATAATAGTCCTCCTGTACCTCTAGTATAATAGTCCTCCTGTACCCCTGGTATAATAGTCCTCCTGTACCCCTGGTATAATAGTCCTCCTGTACCCCTGGTATAATAGTCCTCCTGTACCTCTGGTATAATAGTCCTCCTGTACCTCTGGTATAATAGTCACCCTGTACTCTACAATAATAGTCCTCTAGTGTCTCTAGTATAATAGTCCTCCTGTACCTCTAGTATAATAGGCCTCTAGTGTCTCTAGTATAATAGTCCTCCTGTACCTCTAGTATAATAGTCCTCCTGTTCCTCTAGTATAATAGTCCTCCTGTTCCTCTAGTATAATAGTCCTCCTGTACCTCTAGTATAATAGTCCTCCTGTACCTTTAGTATAATAGTCCTCCTGTTCCTCTAGTATAATAGTCCTCCTGTTCCTCTAGTATAATAGTCCTCCTGTTCCTCTAGTATAATAGTCCTCCTGTTCCTCTAGTATAATAGTCCTCTAGTGTCTCTAGTATAATAGTCCTCCTGTTCCTCTAGTATAATAGTCCTCCTGTTCCTCTAGTATAATAGTCCTCCTGTACCTCTAGTATAATAGTCCTCTAGTGTCTCTAGTATAATAGTCCTCCTGTTCCTCTAGTATAATAGTCCTCCTGTTCCTCTAGTATAATAGTCCTCCTGTACCTCTAGTATAATAGTCCTCCTGTTGCTCTAGTATAATAGTCCTCCTGTTCCTCTAGTATAATAGTCCTCCTGTTCCTCTAGTATAATAGTCCTCCTGTACCTCTAGTATAATAGTCCTCCTGTACCTCTAGTATAACTGTCCTCCTGTTCCTCTAGTATAATAGTCCTCCTGTTCCTCTAGTATAATAGTCCTCCTGTACCTCTAGTATAATAGTCCTCCTGTACCTCTAGTATAACTGTCCTCCTGTTCCTCTAGTATAATAGTCCTCCTGTACCTCTAGTATAATAGTCCTCCTGTTCCTCTAGTATAATAGTCCTCTAGTCTCTCTAGTTTAACTGTCCTCCTGTGCCTCTAGTATAATAGTCCTCCTGTACCTCTAGTATAATAGTCCTCTAGTCTCTCTAGTATAATAGCCCTCCTGTTCCTCTAGTATAACAGTCTGTACTATACTTTACTATATACTGTCATGACTTTGCCCTGTTGGTTGAGGTTTACGACCCCCCCATATATACCTTTCCCCCTTTTCTCTCCATTCTACAGAATGGACTCTTGGAAAGCCCTGTTACCACAGAGAAAGTATGGTAACATCAAAAGTGGAACAATATTTCCCTTTCTCAACCAGTTGAAAGTGTCCGTTGGTACTTAATGAATATGATGTCAGATCAGTTGTTGCCTGGCAGATGATATCTGATGATAGGACGACATAAATTGTAAATCTCGGAAAGTCTACACATTCTAGTTATCATATTCACATGGAATTGTTGTGCAATATTAAATGTTTAAATATGAAACTATTTGTGAGAAGATGAAATGTGATTTTAGCTTCTGAATGAGATAGTTGTTTTCATAAGTAAACTTATGCTCACTCAGTGGGCACGCCCAAGTGAACAGACATTGGTTGGAGAGGGATGAAACACGCCCTTCTTTTCCCCAGTAAAAAAGCCACCGTGACCCAATTCACGTTAGACTAAGCAAACCCTGGCGTTAGCTGGGGTTTGCGAATGGTTGCACGACCACTCTAACGAAATTTACATGAGACCAGATCACGTGAAGGTGACGATCACCATGCTGGAATGGTGAATTTCGACCAGACCAGCCAGAATACAGGACGAGCTGATTATGGCAACTTGGTATGAAATTTGAACTATTATTCACTATAGAAGTAGTGATATATCCTAGACGTCGAGTTATCAGCTGCAGCTGTAAACGTACGTGGCCTAGTTAACCTCTAAGGGCTAGGGGGCAGTATTGAGAAGGGGTCCTCAACAGGCTAGGAAAGGACAGACAATCTCCTGAGAACCACAGGGTACTTCAACGTATCCGCTCTACAACACTACGACCAGAACGATTCTTCAAAGGGACAATGGTGATCTCTGCTGGGCAAACCAGTCTTCCATCTGCGACTCATCTATCGAAGCGCAGCTCAGAGTAAATATATACATCTTGCATTTCTCCTTACCAAATGGGAGGTTATTAGAATGCATAAGATTCTATATTTACGGTAGCACAGCTTCTCAAGGTCCGATAGAGACCCATTCCCTTTGTCCCTCAGTCTTCCCGCTCTTTCATTCAAACCCAGCCCCCTTCCCTTGTGTAACCAGCCGTCATATCGGGTTAGTCCACTAGGGGCTTTTCATGACATGATTAGTAATCAATGTATGATCTATCCTATGTACATATATGTGATTATGTGTGATTATGTAGGTATTTAGTAAATAAATAATTAATCCAATCTGTGTATTGTTGATTCAACTTGTTAGCCAGGATTCGTGCAGATAACCAAGTACTTTACGACCATCAGAATGAGTGAATAAGGTGACTATTAATAATTGACTGCTGTTGATAGTAAAGATCATCCGATCTTTAAGAGACTGGATTTGGGAGATAACAGCTCTATATAAATTAACGCTTCCGTGGTGCCCCATGTTATTAATGCTTTATTTGTTACAAGGTTTAATTCAATCACGTAATCAATTAAATGTTAGGTAATCAATTTGATAAAATAACATGTCATATGTCTGCTGTCCCCACATGCATCAAGATGTCCACCATTGTTCCTGTTCCCAAGAAAGCTAAGTTAACTGAACGAAACGACTATCGCCCCGTAGCACTCACTTCCGCCATCATGAAGTGCTTTGAGAGACTAGTCGAGGATCATATCACCACAACCCTACCTGACACCCTAGACCCACTCCAATTTGTTTACCGCCCCAATAAGTACACAAACGACACAATCGCCATCACACTGCACACTGCCCTAACACATCTGGACAAGAGGAATACCTATGTAAGAATGCTGTTCATCGACTACAGCTCAGCATTTAAAACCATAGTACCCTCCAAACTCGTCACTAAGCTTGAGACCCTGGGTCTCGACCCCACCCTGTGCAACTGGGTCCTGGACTTTCTGATGGGCCGCCCCCAGGTGGTGAAGGTAGGAAACAACATCTCCACCCCGCTGATCCTCAACACTGGGGCCCCACAAGGGTGCGTTCTCAGCCCTCTCCTGTACTCCCTGTTCACCCATGACTGCATGGCCATGCACGCCTCCAACTCTGTAATATAATCTACTGTATTATATACCTGTAATATAGTCTACTGTACTATATACCTGTAGTACTATATACATATACATATACATATAGTAGTGAGATCTCCATGTTGTCCAGTGTGTTCTGTCTATAGTAGTGAGATCTCCATGTTGTCCAGTGTGTTCTGTCTATAGTAGTGAGATCTCCACGTTGTCCAGTGTGTTCTGTCTATAGTAGTGAGATCTCCATGTTGTCCAGTGTGTTCTGTCTATAGTAATGAGATCTCCATGTTGTCCAGTGTGTTCTGTCTATAGTAATGAGATCTCCATGTTGTCCAGTGTGTTCTGTCTATAGTAATGAGATCTCCATGTTGTCCAGTGTGTTCTGTCTATAGTAGTGAGATCTCCATGTTGTCCAGTGTGTTCGTCTATAGTAGTGAGATCTCCATGTTGTCCAGTGTGTTCTGGATATAGTAATGAGATCTCCACGTTGTCCAGTGTGTTCTGTCTATAGTAGTGAGATCTCCATGTAGTCCAGTGTGTTCTGTCTATAGTAATGAGATCTCCATGTTGTCCAGTGTGTTCTGTCTATAGTAGTGAGATCTCCACGTTGTCCAGTGTGTTCTGTCTATAGTAGTGAGATCTCCACATTGTCCAGTGTGTTCTGTTTATAGTAGTGAGATCTCCATGTTGTCCAGTGTGTTCTGTCTATAGTAATGAGATCTCCATGTTGTCCAGTGTGTTCTGTCTATAGTAGTGAGATCTCCATGTTGTCCAGTGTGTTCTGTCTATAGTAATGAGATCTCCACGTTGTCCAGTGTGTTCTGTCTATAGTAGTGAGATCTCCATGTTGTCCAGTGTGTTCTGTCTATAGTAGTGAGATCTCCATGTTGTCCAGTGTGTTCCAGTGTTTTCTGTCTATAGTAGTGAGATCTCCATGTTGTCCAGTGTGTTCCAGTGTGTTCTGTCTATAGTAATGAGATCTCCATGTTGTCCAGTGTGTTCTGTCTATAGTAATGAGATCTCCATGTTGTCCAGTGTGTTCCAGTGTGTTCTGTCTATAGTAGTGAGATCTCCATGTTGTCCAGTGTGTTCTGTCTATAGTAGTGAGATCTCCACGTTGTCCAGTGTGTTCTGTCTATAGTAGTGAGATCTCCATGTTGTCTAGTGTGTTCCAGTGTGTTCTGTCTATAGTAGTGAGATCTCCATGTTGTCCAGTGTGTTCTGTCTATAGTAGTGAGATCTCCATGTTGTCCAGTGTGTTCCAGTGTGTTCTGTCTATAGTAATGAGATCTCCACGTTGTCCAGTGTGTTCTGTCTATAGTAATGAGATCTCCATGTTGTCCAGTGTGTTCTGTCTATAGTAGTGAGATCTCCACATTGTCCAGTGTGTTCTGTCTATAGTAGTGAGATCTCCATGTTGTCCAGTGTGTTCTGTCTATAGTAGTGAGATCTCCATGTTGTCCAGTGTGTTCTGTCTATAGTAGTGAGATCTCCATGTTGTCCAGTGTGTTCTGTCTATAGTAGTGAGATCTCCACGTTGTCCAGTGTGTTCTGTCTATAGTAATGAGATCTCCACATTGTCCAGTGTGTTCTGTCTATAGTAATGAGATCTCCACGTTGTCCAGTGTGTTCTGTCTATAGTAGTGAGATCTCCACGTTGTCCAGTGTGTTCTGTCTATAGTAGTGAGATCTCCACATTGTCCAGTGTGTTCTGTCTATAGTAATGAGATCTCCATGTTGTCCAGTGTGTTCTGTCTATAGTAGTGAGATCTCCACGTTGTCCAGTGTGTTCTGTCTATAGTAATGAGATCTCCACGTTGTCCAGTGTGTTCTGTCTATAGTAGTGAGATCTCCATGTTGTCCAGTGTGTTCTGTCTATAGTAGTGAGATCTCCATGTTGTCCAGTGTGTTCCAGTGTGTTCTGTCTATAGTAATGAGATCTCCACGTTGTCCAGTGTGTTCTGTCTATAGTAGTGAGATCTCCACGTTGTCCAGTGTGTTCTGTCTATAGTAATGAGATCTCCATGTAGTCCAGTGTGTTCTGTCTATAGTAATGAGATCTCCATGTTGTCCAGTGTGTTCTGTCTATAGTAATGAGATCTCCATGTTGTCCAGTGTGTTCTGTCTATAGTAGTGAGATCTCCATGTTGTCCAGTGTGTTCCAGTGTGTTCTGTCTATAGTAGTGAGATCTCCATGTTGTCCAGTGTGTTCCAGTGTGTTCTGTCTATAGTAATGAGATCTCCATGTTGTCCAGTGTGTTCTGTCTATAGTAATGAGATCTCCATGTTGTCCAGTGTGTTCCAGTGTGTTCTGTCTATAGTAGTGAGATCTCCATGTTGTCCAGTGTGTTCTGTCTATAGTAGTGAGATCTCCACGTTGTCTAGTGTGTTCTGTCTATAGTAGTGAGATCTCCATGTTGTCCAGTGTGTTCCAGTGTGTTCTGTCTATAGTAGTGAGATCTCCATGTTGTCCAGTGTGTTCTGTCTATAGTAGTGAGATCTCCATGTTGTCCAGTGTGTTCCAGTGTGTTCTGTCTATAGTAATGAGATCTCCACGTTGTCCAGTGTGTTCTGTCTATAGTAATGAGATCTCCATGTTGTCCAGTGTGTTCTGTCTATAGTAGTGAGATCTCCACATTGTCCAGTGTGTTCTGTCTATAGTAGTGAGATCTCCATGTTGTCCAGTGTGTTCTGTCTATAGTAGTGAGATCTCCATGTTGTCCAGTGTGTTCTGTCTATAGTAGTGAGATCTCCATGTTGTCCAGTGTGTTCTGTCTATAGTAGTGAGATCTCCATGTTGTCCAGTGTGTTCTGTCTATAGTAGTGAGATCTCCATGTTGTCCAGTGTGTTCTGTCTATAGTAGTGAGATCTCCATGTTGTCCAGTGTGTTCTGTCTATAGTAATGAGATCTCCATGTTGTCCAGTGTGTTCTGTCTATAGTAGTGAGATCTCCATGTTGACCAGTGTGTTCTGTCTATAGTAGTGAGATCTCCATGTTGTCCAGTGTGTTCCAGTGTGTTCTGTCTATAGTAGTGAGATCTCCATGTTGTCCAGTGTGTTCCAGTGTGTTCTGTCTATAGTAGTGAGATCTCCATGTTGTCCAGTGTGTTCCAGTGTGTTCTGTCTATAGTAGTGAGATCTCCATGTTGTCCAGTGTGTTCCAGTGTGTTCTGTCTATAGTAGTGAGATCTCCATGTTGTCCAGTGTGTTCCAGTGTGTTCTGTCTATAGTAGTGAGATCTCCATGTTGTCCAGTGTGTTCTGTCTATAGTAGTGAAATCTCCATGTTGTCCAGTGTGTTCCAGTGTGTTCTGTCTATAGTAATGAGATCTCCAAGTTGTCCAGTGTGTTCTGTCTATAGTAGTGAGATCTCCACGTTGTCCAGTGTGTTCTGTCTATAGTAATGAGATCTCCATGTTGTCCAGTGTGTTCTGTCTATAGTAATGAGATCTCCACATTGTCCAGTGTGTTCTGTCTATAGTAATGAGATCTCCACGTTGTCCAGTGTGTTCTGTCTATAGTAGTGAGATCTCCATGTTGTCCAGTGTGTTCTGTCTATAGTAGTGAGATCTCCATGTTGTCCAGTGTGTTCTGTCTATAGTAGTGAGATCTCCATGTAGTCCAGTGTGTTCTGTCTATAGTAATGAGATCTCCATGTTGTCCAGTGTGTTCTGTCTATAGTAATGAGATCTCCATGTTGTCCAGTGTGTTCTGTCTATAGTAGTGAGATCTCCATGTTGTCCAGTGTGTTCCAGTGTGTTCTGTCTATAGTAGTGAGATCTCCACGTTGTCCAGTGTGTTCTGTCTATAGTAATGAGATCTCCATGTAGTCCAGTGTGTTCTGTCTATAGTAATGAGATCTCCATGTTGTCCAGTGTGTTCTGTCTATAGTATTGAGATCTCCACGTTGTCCAGTGTGTTCTGTCTATAGTAGTGAGATCTCCACATTGTCCAGTGTGTTCTGTATACAGTATATACCTTGAACACATTTTTCTACGCAACATGCAACAATTTCTAAGATTTTACTGAGTTATGGTTCATATGAGGAAATCAGTCAATCAAAATAAATCAATTAGGCCCAAATCTATTGATTTCACCTGACTGGTAATACATTGGGCCTCACAATGGGCATTAGTATTAGTGCATTCAACATGCAATTGTATTTGTTGTCCGTAGTTTATGTCTGCCCATACTGTTTCGTTCCCCAGCAAGAAAACCTACATTGTCACTCAAACAGAAGGGGAAACTAACAAAGACTCACTGACAATAACCAAAGCAGTTGGGGTTTTAGGTGAAACACCTTCCAACTAGTGAGATGGCAACCAGCACAGGTGAAACACATACTGACTATCAAATTGACACCAATCGTTGTGCCATACGTGCTGACGAGCTATACGTGCTAAAGTCCAACCTCAAAACATACACGGAAAAACCAAAACCCGTAAAAAATCCATAACCCCACCGCCACCATGGGGCTGTTCACATCGTTGATATCAGCAAACGGCTCGTCCACCATAACCCCACCGCCACCATGGGGCTGTTCACATCGTTGATATCAGCAAACCCCACGCCCACCTTAATCACACCGCCACCATGGGGCTGTTCACATCGTTGATATCAGCAAACCCCACGCCCACCTTAATCACACTGCCACCATGGGGCTGTTCACAACGTTGATATCAGCAAACCCCACGCCCACCTTAATCACACCGCCACCATGGGGCTGTTCACATCGTTGATATCAACAAACCGCTTGCCCACCTTAATCACACCGCCACCATGGGGCTGTTCACATCGTTGATATCAGCAAACGGCTCATCCACCTTAATCACACCACCACCATGGGGCTGTTCACATCGTTGATATCAGCAAACCCCTCGCCCACCATAACCCCAACGCCACCATAACCCCACCGCCACCATGGGGCTGTTCACATCGTTGATATCAGCAAACAGCTCGTCCACCATAACCCCACCGCCACCATGGGGCTGTATAACCCCACCGCCACCATGGGGCTGTTCACAACGTTGACATCAGCAAACCCCACTCCCATACCATAACCCCACTCCCATACCACACCATATTGTGAGGCTGGTTGGACTTACTGACAAATTCTATAAAATTGGTTTGGAGGCGGTTTATGGTAGAGAAATTAACATTAAGTTCTCTGGCAACAGCTCTGGTGAACATTCCTGTAGTCGGCATGCTAATCACATTCTCCCTCTAAATTTGAGACATCTGTGGAATTGTTTTGTGTGATAAAACTGCACATTTTAGAGTGGCCTTTTATTGTCCCCAGCACAAGGTGTACCTGTGTAATGATCATGCTGTTTAATCAGCTTCTTGATGTGCCACACCTGTCAGATGGATGGATTATCTTGGCAAAGGAGAAAAACTCACTAACAGGGATGTAAACACATTTGATCACACAACATTTGAGAGAAATAAGCTTGTTGTGCGTATGGAACATTTCTGGGATCTTTTATTTCAGCTCATGAAACATAAAACAAGCACTTTTTACAAGTAGCGTTTCTATTTTTTGTTCAGTGTACTAGTGAGATCTCCATCAGAGAGAGAGAGAGAGAGAGAGAGAGAGAGAGAGAGAGAGAGAGAGAGAGAGAGGAGAGAGAGACGAGAGAGAGAGAGAGAGAGAGGAGAGAGAGGAGAGAGAGAGAGAGAGAGAGAATTTAATTCTCCTGTTATTGTTCTGACACGCACAGCCCTGATATTATGTCAGCACCATATTATCAAGCCTTAAACCTCTGGCAGCTCTGTAGCAGCTCTGTAGCAGCTCGTAAAGCAGACCCTTACTCAACACAACACTACAGCCAATTATATTTCCAAATGGCAGGGGATTTCAGAAATGTGAAACGTTGGTTGGCCCGGATATGCACCTCACGCCGCCTCCGACCGACAGAACATAAACAGGATGTTTAAAGCCCTTTTTCCACAACGTTCATGGACAGACATTTATTTCTCATATCAAAACTATTGACTGAAACACGCCAGGGATCTCGGGGCGTTGGTGAGTGGGGTAAACAACGTGTCTGTATTTGAATTTGACGAGTGCATTATAAATGTGCATGGATTGACATTTGATGAAATAACCGTAATGTCAATCAGATCTGCTTTGGCCTTAAGGTTGAGCGTTGCTCCCTGTCTGACTGTTGACATTATGGATCAAAACACTGTTAACTATTGTGTTTGTGACTGGTCAACACGATGTACAGAGACAAGGTCTTAGGCTGTTTCTTTTCTTCAACTGAAGGGTTCGGGTTAACACAGGATGTAGAGACAAGGCCTTAGACTGTTCTTTTCTTCAACTGAAGGGTTCGGGTTAACACAGGATGTAGAGACAAGGCCTTAGACTGTTCTTTTCTTCAACTGAAGGGTTCGGGTTAACACAGGATGTAGAGACAAGGCCTTAGACTGTTCTTTTCTTCAACTGAAGGGTTCGGGTTAACACAGGATGTAGAGACAAGGCCTTAGACTTTTCTTTTCTTCAATGAACCTAGAAAAATAAAAAGCCCTTACCATTACCATTATCCTGATAATACCACCTGTTACTGAAATGTATTCTACCTCTAGGATTAAAGCCCTTACCATTATCCTGATGACATAATACCACCTGTTACTGAAATGTATTCTACCTCTAGGATTAAAGCCCTTACCATTACCATTATCCTGATGACATAATACCACCTGTTACTGAAATGTATTCTACCTCTAGGATTAAAGCCCTTACCATTATCCTGATGACATAATACCACCTGTTACTGAAATGTATTCTACCTCTAGGATTAAAGCCCTTACCATTACCATTATCCTGATGACATAATACCACCTGTTACTGAAATGTATTCTCCCTCTGCTCTTTTAGAGCCCAGGGTTAAAGCCCCGAACCAAATGAAAAGCCAGTCAGTTTTGAATTTATTTGTTTCTGGGCAGCCACAATCACCGTGCCCTTTGACCCCTAGTCCCATTAATCAATGTAACTCTGAATGGCTTTAGTAAAGCATGTGGCAGATGCCCCTTCAACAAGCTGTCTACAACTGTCTAAACCACTTGAAAGTCATTAGTATTAAGCGATCTATAGAGGAGTAAATGGATGTTGAAACCTAAACAGTGACCGGGGGTTTGGGGAATGGCCGCGCAATCTGCTTTGGCCTTCT
The DNA here is from genome assembly GCF_901001165.1 of Salmo trutta. Lineage (NCBI taxonomy): Eukaryota > Metazoa > Chordata > Actinopteri > Salmoniformes > Salmonidae > Salmo > Salmo trutta. The sequence continues at coordinate 6,692 of NW_021823115.1, read as the reverse complement.
GGGACGTGGAGAGAAGAGGGACACTGTTACACTGCTACTGGGGTGGTCAGCTGGATGGGCAGGGAGGGGAGGGTGGAAGAGAGGGAGAGAGGGAAAGACTGTCAGAGAGAGAGAGAGTGTAAACTGAGTATACAAAGCATTAGGAACGCCATCGTGATATTGAGCTGCACTCCCCCTCCCCCTCCGTTCATGGATGTCCTTAGGGTTGTGGACCAGTTCTGGACACACTCAAACCGCTTGCACCTTGGCACCTACTACCATACCCCCATTCAAAGGCACTTAAATATTTTGTCTTGCCTATTCACCCTCTGAATGGCACACATACACATCCTGTTTCGGTTGTCTCAAGGCTTAAAACCCTTATTTAACCTGTCTCACTCCCCTTCATCTACAATGTTTGAAGAGGATGTAATAGGTGACATCAATAAGGGATCACAGTTTCACCTGGATTCACCTGGTCCGTCTATGTCATGGAAGAGCATGTCATGGAAGAGCATGGTCCACACAGTATATGTGTGGACAAGAGAGGACTGTTTCCATTTTGAAGGTATTGATTCTTTGAGCCAGCAGAGTCACCAGATGCCACCAGGCGGCTAGAGTTTCATCTAGCCTGTTTAAAGCTGTCTCAGCTCTCCCACTCTCATCTCCTTTCCCGAGAGTTTCATCTAGCCTGTTTAAAGCTGTCTCAGCTAGCCTCCTCTACTCTCCTTCTCCATAGAGTTTCATCTAGCCTGTTTAAAGCTGTCTCAGCGTCTCCTCCTCTCCTCTCCTTCTCCCTAGAGTTTCATCTTAGCTGTTTAGAGCTGTCTCAGCTCTCCTCCTCTCCTCCTCTCCTCTCCTTCTCCTAGAGTTTCATCTAGCCTGTTTAAAGCTGTCTCAGCTCTCCTCCTCTCCTCTCCTTCTCCCTAGAGTTTCATCTAGCCTGTTTAAAGCTGGCTCAGCTCTCCCACTCTCCTCCTCTCCTCTCCTTCTCCCTAGAGTTTCATCTAACCTGTGTTAAGCTGTCCTCAGCTCTCCCACTCTGCTCCTCTCCTCTCCTTCTCCCTAGAGTTTCATCTTAAGTTTATCAAAACAGCTCCCACAATTTTTTATCATCAATTTATCTCAGCCAATCATCAGTCATTGTGTTAGTGCCGTGCTTGTTGAATGTCCTTCCCTATAATTGTGCTGAATGCATGTTGTCAATATGTTTACAGTAAATAGCATTGAATCTGGTCAAACACAAATTTTTTCCCAAATGTTACTAAGGGTTGGTTAACAGGCTGATGGTTGACTATTTGAGCCCGTAAAGGGGGCTTTACTATTCTTAGGTAGCGTGAGACTTTTGTTTCCCTCCAGGCCTGAGGGCACACGCTCTCTAGTAGGCTTAAATTGAAGATATGGCAATAGGAGTGGCAATATCAACCCGCTATTATCCTCAGTTATTTTCCATCCAAGTTGTCAGACCCGGTGGCTTGTCATTGTTGATAGACAACACTAATTGTTTCTCCTCTTCCACACTCACTTTACAGAATTCTGAATTACAATGGCTTGCCTTCATAATTTTGATCAGTTATACTTGGATGGTTAGTGTCAGCGTTTGTTGTTGGCATGTTATGCCTACATTTGCTAATCTTGCAATGAAAAAATTATGAAGTAATGGCAATATCAGCCGGTTTTGCGATGAATGAGCCATTTGATTAAAAAAATTATGGAATTGAGTTTGCCTTTTTGCCCAATATTTAATTTAAGCTGCTCCAAAGCTTTTTACTATCATTCTTTATGTCATTTATCTTTGTTTCATAGTGTTGTTTCTTCTTTTTATTCAGTTTAGTCCCCATGATTTCTGAATTTACAGTGTTTGCCAATCGGTTGTACATCCAGACGTATTTGCCATCTCTTTCGCCTCATCCCTCTCAACCATACCATTGTTCAATTCCTCATCAATCCACAGGGATTTAACAGTTTTTACAGTCATTTCCTTAATGGGTGCTTATTAGTAACTGGAATAAGTAATTTCATAAATGTGTTCAGTGCAGCGTCTGGTTGATCCTCATTACACACCACAGACCAGCACATATTCTTAACATCAACAACAAATGAATCACTACAAAACTTATTGTATGACCTCTTATACACTATATTATGCCCAGCCTTTGGAACTTTGGTTTTCCTAGATATGGCTACTATATTGTGATCACTACATCCGATGATTTGGATACTCTTTAAAGCAAATTACTAAAGTTGTGATCAAGACATGTTGATGATTCCTGTGCTGTTTGTAACTACCCTGATAGGTTGACTGATAACCTGAACCAGGTAGCAGGTACTGGTTAGAGTTTGAAGCTTTCTCTTGAGTGGGCAGCCTGATGAAAGCCAGTCAATATTTCAATCACCCAAAAAATATACCTCTCTGTTGATGTCACATACATTATCAAGGATTTCACACATGTTATCCAGATACTGACTGTTAGCACTTGGTGGTCTACAGCAGCTTCCCACACAAATGGCCTTTAGTTGAGGCAGATGAACCTGTAGCATTATTACTTCAACAGTATTTAACATTAGATCCTCTCTAAGCTTTAAAGGAATGTGGTTCTGAATATAAACAGCAACACCTCCAACATTGGAATTTCTGTATTTTCTGTAGATGTTATAACCGTGGATTGCTACCACTGTATCATCAAATGTATTATCTAAGTGAGTTTCAGAGATTGTCAGAATATGAATGTAATCTGCTACTAGCAAGTTATTGATTTCATGAACCTTGTTTCTTAAGCTACATATGTTAACATGGGCTATTTTTAGCACTTTTGTGGGATGCTTGATTGTTTGCATTGCTTTACTGGGAAGCTTAGCAGAAGAAGACATGCTCATGTTATTTATGTTATTGCAGGGTGAGCTGTACACGGTGGACTTCCTCCTAGTGCACACCGCCTCAGTGCTAAACAGTATTACTCTGGTTCATAGGCACATGATTGCTGCATACAATAGCTGTAGTATCACTAGAGGCATTCAGGCAGTTAAATGGACATAAATTAGGTTACTTAAAATATGAGCTTTGTTTCCAGAAGGTATCAAAATTGTCAATAAATGTTACACGAACAGAGCTGCAATATTCACATAGCCAGTTATGGAGCACACCGCTTGGTGGCTGAGCTGTTCCTCCTAGATGTGTCCACTTCACAATGACAGCACTTACAGCTGACTGGGGCAGCGCTAGCAGGAGCATACCACTTGGTGGCTGAGCTGTTGCTCCTAGATGTGTCCACTTCACAATGACAGCACTTACAGCTGACTGGGGCAGCGCTAGCAGGAGCATACCGCTTGGTAGCTGAGCTGTTGCTCCTAGATGTGTCCACTTCACAATGACAGCACTTACAGCTGACTGGGGCAGCACTAGCAGGGCAGATATTTGACCAACTGCCTTGTTAGAAAGGTGGAATTCTATGATGGTTCCACATTGAAGTCACTGAGCTCTTCAGTAAGGCCATTCTACTGCCAATGTTTGTCTATGGCTCGAAATTGAGCTCAGATACATCCTGTTTCCATTGATCATCCTTGAGATGTTTATACAACATGATTGGAGTCCACCTGTGGTAAATGTAATTGATTGAACATGATTTGGAAATGCACACACCTGTCTACATGAGGTCCCATAGTTGACAGTGCATGTCAGAGCAAAAACCAAGCCATGAGGAATTGTCTTCAGAGCTCCGAGACAGGATTGTGTTGAGGCACAGATCTAGGGAAGGGTACCAAAACATTTCTGCAGCATTGAAGGTCCCCAAGAACACAGTGGCTTCCATCAATCTTTTGGAACCACCGAGACTCTTCCTAGAGCTGGCCGCCCTGCTAAACTGATCAATCGGGGGAGAAGGGCCTTGGTCAGGGAGGTGACCAAGAACCTGATTGTCACTCTGACAGAGCTCTAGAGTTCCTCTGTGGAGATGGGAGAACCTTCCAGAAGGACAACCATCTCTGCAGCACTCCACCAATCAGGCCTTTATGGTAGAGTGACCAGACGGAAGCCACTCCTCAGTAAAATGCACATGACAGCCCGCTTGGAGTTTGCCAAAAGGAACCTAAAGGACTCAAGATTCTCTGGTCTGTTGAAACCAAGATTGAACTCTTTGGCCTGAATGCCAAGTGTCACATCTGGAGGAAACCTGGCACCTTCTCTACGGTGAAGCACGATGGTGACAGCATCATGCTGTGGGGATGTTTTTCAGCGGCAGGGACTTGGAGAATAGTCAGGCTCGGGGGAAAGATGAACCCAAGCAAAGTACAGAGAGATCCTTGATGAAAATCTGCTCCAGAGCGCTCAGGACCTCCGTCTGGAGCGAAGGTTCCAACAGGACAAAGACCCTAGCATACAGCCAAGACAATGCAGGAGTGGCTTCGGGACAAGTCTCTGAATGTCCTTGAGCGGCCCAGCCAGAGCCTGGACTTGAACCCGATCAAACATTTCTGGAGAGGCCTGAAAATTGCTGTGCAGCGATGCTCCCCATCCAACCTGACAGAGCTTGAGAGGATCTGCCAAGAAGAATTGGAGAAACTCCACAAATACAGGTGTGCCAAGCTTATAGCGTCATACCCAAGAAGACTAATTGCTGTAATCTCTGCCAAAGGTGCTTCAACAAAGTACTGAGTAAAAGTTCAGAATACATCCGTAAATGTGCTATACCATATTTTTATATATATTTGCAAAAATGTCTAAAATGATGTCGCTCTAGCTGCTGGTGATTCTCTGATCCACCTCTACGCAGACGACACCATTCTGTATACATCTGGCCCTTCTTTGGACACTGTGTTAACTCTTTAGGGATAGTGGGCAGCATTGGGAAGTTTGGATGAAAAGCATTCCCAGAGTAAACTGCCTGTTACTCAGGCCAAAAGCTAGAATATGCATATAATTAGTATATTTGGATAGAAAACACTCTGAAGTTTCTAAAACTGTTTGAATGATGTCTGTGAGTATAACAGAACTCATATGGCAGGCGAAAACCTGAGAAAAATCCAACCAGAAAGTGGGAAATCTGAGGTTTACAGTTTTTCAAGTGATTGCCTATCCAATATACAGTGTAAATGGGGTCATATTGCACTTCCCAAGGCTTCCACTAGATGTCAACAGTCTTTAGAACGTTGTTTCAGGCTTCTACTGTGAAGGGGGAGAGAATAAGAGCTGTTTGAATCAGGGGTCTGGCAGAATGCCATGAACAAAGTCCCCCGCGCGACTGTGAGCGCGAGCTGCGTTCCCTTTCATTTCTAAAGACAAGGGAATTGTCCGGTTGGAATATTATTGAAGATTTATGATAAAAACATCCTAAAGATTGATTCTATACATCGTTTGACATGTTTCTACGAACGTCAATGGAACTTTTTTGACTTTTCGTCTGCGCATTTGGAATAGTGAACTAAACGCTCGAACAAAAAGGAGGTATTTGGACATAAAGATTAACTTTAGCGAACAAAACGAAAAATGTTTGTGGAACTGGGATCCCTGGGAGTGCATTCTGATGAAGATCATCAAAGGTAAGTGAATATTTATAACGCTATTTCTGACTTTTACTGACTCCACAACATGGAGGGTATCTGTAGGGCTTGTTTTGGTGGCTGAGCGCTGTACTCAGATTGTTGCAAAATTTGCTTTCACCGTAAAGCTTTTTTGAAATCTGACATAGCGGTTGCATTAATAAGGAGAAGTGTATCTATAATTCTTTGAATAACTGAACTGTTGAATATTTTATCAATGTTTATGAGTATTTCTGTAAATTGATGTGCTCATTCACCGGAAATTTTGGGAGGCAAAACATTTCTGCCGTAAAGCCTTTTTGAAATTGGACAATGTTGTTAGATTAACGAGAAGTTTATCTTTAAAATGGTGTAAAATAGTTGATTGTTGGAGAAAATGAAATTATGAGATTTTTGCTGTTTTGTATTTCGCGCCATGCTATTTCACAGGCTGTTGATAGTGTGTACCGCGGGTCCCACCTAGCCCATAGAAGTTAATGCAACCACTGTGTCAGATTTCAAAATAGCTTTACGGCGAAAGCACATTTTTCAATATTCTGAGTACAGAGCTCAGCCATCAAAGCAAGCTATACTGTTACCCGTCAAGTTCTGGAGTCAACTAAACTCAGAAATATAAATCTTCACTTACCTTTGCTGATCTTCGTCGGAATGCACTCCCAGGACTCCCACTTCCACAAGAAATTTTAATTTTGTTCGATAAACTCCATATTTATGTCCAAATACCTCCGTTTTGTTCGCGAGTTCAGATCACTAATCCAAAGGCATAATGTGCGCCGCGCAGTAAACAACTCGTTGGTCTCAGGCTTGAGACAGCTCTTATTCTCTCCCCAGTAACAGCAGAAGCATGAAACAAGGTTCTAAAGACTTGACATCTAGTGGAAGCCTTAGGAAGTGCAAAATGACCCCACAGACACTGTAGTTTGGAAAGACAATCAGTTGAAAAACTACTAACCACTTCCTGGTTGGATTTTTTCTCAGGTTTTTACCTGCCATACGAGTTCTGTTATACTCACAGACATCATTCAGAGTGTTTTCTATCCAAATCTACTAATATTATGCATATCCTACCTTGTGGGTCCGAGTAGCAGGCAGTTTAATTTGGGCATGTCATTCATCTGAATTTCCAAATACTGCCCCCTGTCACTAAAAAGTTAATGTTAGATCCCTCACATCCAAGG
>NW_021823114.1:42500-56868 GCF_901001165.1 Salmo trutta | reverse complement strand
ACTGCAGAGTGAAGAAAAAGCAGCCAACAAGTGCTCAGCATCCTTCAAGACTGTTGGAAAAGCATTTCAGGTGAAGCTGGTTGAGAGAATGCCAAGAGTGTGCAAAGCTGTCAAAGGCAAAGGGTGGCTACTATCAAGAATCTAAAATATATTTTTTATTTGTTTAACACTTTTTTGGTTACTACATGATTCCATATGTGTTATTTCATAGTTTTGATGTCTTCACTATTATTCTACAATGTAGAAAATAGTAAAAAATAAACCTTGAATGAGTAGGTGTGTCCAAATGTTTGACTGGTACTGTATACTGTAGTGTATCATGATCTGATGATTCCACATATCCAGGGGAAATGTCATAAAAAAGCTCACTGGTGCACAAAACTCTTGAGGGCCAAGAATAGGCTAGTTGATACCATGTTGCAAGTTGACCAGTTGATGATTTGATAATGTTGCACTTCACTACCAATAGCTCAAGTCAAGACAGATAGAAAAGGGAGACAGACAGGCTGAGTAGAATAGAGAGATTAATGTGAAATATTTTCTACTGTTTTAATGTCGGCTTTAGGCCAATATATTTTACTTAATTGATGAAGTTATAGCCTATAGGCCAATGCGGCAGCAAGCCTATCTAGTTGCGCGTATTTCTTTAGCCGCCAATGGATCACAGTTTACATTATCAATGTGTCCATATGGCAGAGGCTGGTGCTCTCCTTTAGTTGAATTTTAACTTCTAGATTATCGTTTTACTTCAGATTGCTGATTAACCACATGACAATTATTGAGCAACGAAAATGTTATTGAAATTAAAAAGCGCTCCACAATAATGCACATATAAAATAATAACTGGCACGCAGATCAGTAGAAATGGTAGGATAAATTGTAAGCTTCCCCAAACTTCAAACTCACGAGCTGCCTACGGTGTTCACTATAACACCAATTTAAAAATGAAAATGGAACGCACAAGTGCGTGCACACATGGGAGGTACAGTGAAAAAAAATTGTCCTTCAACGGATTCCTTCTGGCGCCGGCCCTGACTGAAATGACAAGAGTTTGAATGAAATTGGCCCCAACCATAATACAATTGACCCATTCATGACACAATAGACAACAGTTTCTCAACTTTTTAAAATTGAAATGTGAGTTTATACAGGGAATCTGAGGCCTGGATTCAATCCGTTTCCGTGTTAATGTAAAGGTAATTTCCGATTGAACCGACATATGCAGCGTGAATGTAGTCTCTGTGGACGCGGGAACATTGCCTTTAAATTTCAACACGGATTTTCCGCGATGCTTATGCAATACGAATTGAATCCAGCCCCGAATGTCATGTTGGTGAATATAAAAAGGTGAATTAACAAAAACTACCCCAAAATGGTGTGGTATGTATTTTTTGCAACACTAGCCAAGTTTTCCACTAAATCCAAACCTTGACATACAGAGGCACCTCTCTCTTAAATAGTTTCATTTACAGAATGAGAGTCATTTGTTATAAATATCAAGGCGCATATTATACACAAGCAATTATAAATGCATTGTTGATACAATTACAAAATAAGCCCAAACTAAATCAAGCAGAAATGCAAAGACAAATTATATTGGCAAACCGAGACATTATTGGCACATAATGACAAATGAACAAATAAAAGCACATTCAAAATAAAGTGAAACTTTAAATGAATAGGCACTAGTTTGATCATTTCTGGCACACCAATACCATCCCTATGAATCTCAGCACTCCTCTTTGATTCATTTTAAAGCACAAGAGGCAAATGGCCACTAACTTATTGAACTTCCATTGTTATCTTACTTAAGATGTCATGATCATTTACTCTCTCCGTCTTGACATAACATACACTGACACAATATCGTTTCAGGTTTTAAAGGAACTACATCAAGCCTTTGCTGCATGCTCAGATCTCAGGGTTACAAGTGTGGAATTCTATATGCATTAGTTATGTTTTTAGTGGGAGCACGTCTGACTATACTGTAGATACAGTAACTGCACATTAATCTAAATGTGGGAGAGCAGATGGAACTAACCAATCCAGAAGTAGATTTGGAGTGATTGTGACGGCTACCAGTGACTGGCCCAGTTTGACATAACTACTGACTACCCAGCTCTGGAAAATATGTGATAGTCAGTCCAGGTTAAACCATAGTTATGGTTAAGGTCAGAGATGAGGTTTTGGCCTGTTTCTACCAGTCACCTGTGTGTTCTCAACATAAAAACACAAATGTCCTGTTATGAAACCATCGAAAAAGACTTTGGAGAATAAGCTTTGCAGTTGAGGTTCAAAATGTTCATTTTCACAAATCAATAGAAAACGAATGTTGAAAATGTATATTTGGAAAAGGAACTCTTTAAATAATTATTTGAATAAATAATGTCCCTAACAAACATTAATACATTCTAGTTGTTTCACAAGTGGAGAAAAACTCTGATTTGACAACCCAACCATACAGAGGTGCGTTCACTTCGCGAAACATTCACAACATTTCTTTAACATTAAGGGAACACTTCACCTGCACAGCATCATCATAGAGATCTCTGACCATCTGTTAAGAACAGACTGCAAAAAGAGAAATGTGTAGAAACATTTCAACCTGAGGGAGGTGAAAAGATAAAAGAGACGAGGGAAGGAGTAAGGGAGAGATGGACTGATGGCTTAACAGACACCCCGAGGCATGTGACAGTGCCCTCTGGAGGCGCCGTGATGCTGGAGCTCGGCTGGTTTCTTTGGCATCTCTGGGCTTCCTCATGCCAGCCCTGCCTGGCCCCTTGGTCAGTGCTATACAGGACCCTTGGGACATCCCTATCCTAAACCTATGTTTATGTTATGTATGATTGAGGCGCTACACAAATTTGACAATCACAACCTCCCACATAGACTTAATATTAACTCCTGCAGAATTAAGCATTTCCTGAAGTAAAATTATACACCAAATGTAGGCAACATTTTGACTCGGGAACAGGAGTGGAGAAATATGATTTTGTTCTTTTTCACAGCTCGTTTTCACAGCGTTCGATTTCCTTACAAATTTCCTTAGAAAATGTTGCATAGAAAATCGTTCCGGTTTATATTTTTGTTATTGCATTTTCTCCCCGGTCCCTAAAAAAGTATTTTATCCGCAAAAGAAACAGATGACAGACAACTTTACCGATGTCAACTAGATTAAAGCGTTCATTCTACTGATTAATGGGTTTACTTAGTCTTCTAGGGCTACATATAATGAAAGAAGAGAAGCTGCATGTATCTAATTATACACAAGTTGACTAACAAATAGCCTACTAAAATGTTAGAAATTATAAGCAGAAACATATCTAAATTCGGCAAAAGAAAATCCTGCACCCCCTGTCAAAAAATAGTTTAGCTGTTTCCGACTGTGGTATACAGCACATTTTCTATATCAGCGGGTTAGGGTCAGGTGCAGACCTCAGATTTTCACATATTGTCGGGCGGTTGCGGATGGGTTATTAGCAGTTGCGGGTCACTAGTAGGGACGTCCCAAGGAACCGGAATAGCACGGACCCTGGCCCCTTCAGAACCTCTCCACACAGATACACACACCAAGTTGCTTCAGCTGTTCAGATCATGTTGCTCATGATAGTACGAAGAATGTGACTTGTGTCTTTGATATAGTTTCTTGATTCATGGTAAAAGTAATCTTGGTTGATAAAGTGCCGCATTGTAATGTTTGTATGCCTCTTTGTGCTGATGAGCAACAGTGCCCCCTGCGGGCCATGCCAGCCTCAGTAGCAGCCCTCTCTCCAGTTCTCTCCGCCACTGTAGGTCCGAGGGGCAGGTAAAGACCTGGGCAAGAGAAGAGCCAGAGAAACAGATTAGTTCTGCCAGTACGCAAGAGTAAAAGAAAATCTGATACACCTGTAACCAACTAAACTTGCTTTGAAGTTGTGTGTGATATGTGTACCAACCTGCGTACTGGCTGGGCCAGTTTGCTGCGAGGCACAGGGATGCCACCTCCTCCTGCACTGGGCCGGGGCAGGCCGCTGCGTGCTGGGCCCAGGGAGCGTGTGGGGGTGGAGGTTCCAGAGCCAGGGGTAGATGTGGCCTTTACAGGCTGCCTCAGGGCCAGGGGAGACGGTGTGGCTGGGGTTCGCAGCTTACTTGGAGAAGGGACTGGAGCGGCAGGAGAGAGAGAGAGGAGGGGACAGGTCAGTACAGTACACTGTAGTATGAAGAGATGGCTTATAGATGACAGTATTATTCCCACAACAGAGGTCTGTGGTCTCAGTGGCCTTCCAAGCAATGAACAACACAACGATCTGAGGCACATATGATACAAATACAACGTGTATGAGAAAAATGGAGATCATCACCTAATATGCATTCAGAATCAATCGAATAATCTAATGTGATGGAATTTTGCATTAAAATCACAATAACCATATAAAAAAATAAAGAAAAATAAAACGACGAATGAAAACGAGGCCTTGTATAAAGTCTATACAAACTGTACAAACTCCCACGATGCTTGTTCATGTGTAGGATGAGGCACACATGCCCTCTAGTGACAGGAAGGGCACAGATAATACCACAACATTAACACATCACATCATGAGAGCACAATCACAATATATAAAAAGTAGGGAGCATGATCAGTGAATACTCACTGAAATCCCCTTCTTCTCCAAAGCAACAGGAAAGATGGACTAAAAGATGAAGACAGGAGAGATTTGACTTCATTCAGGACAGCAGAAGAAAGTGTAGGATTATGGATGGAAAAAGAACCTTGGGACTAAAAAGTCTCTTCGAGCCTATACTAAAAATCAGACCACCTAGTTACCAATACAGGTCTATACGTAAACTAATCCATGGACAACTTCAAGTACACTGGACAAAAATATAAAAACGCAACATGCAACGATTTCAAAGATTTTACTGAGTTACAGTTCATAAGGAAATCAGTCAATTTAAATAAATTAATTAGGCCCTAATCTATGGATTTCACATGACTGGGAAAACATATGAATCTGTTGGTAACAGATACCTTGAAAAAAAAAAATGTAGGGGCGTGGATCAGAAAACCAGTCAGTATCTGGTGTGACCATTTGCCTCATGCAGCGCGACACATCTCCTTGGTATAGAGTTGATTGTGGTCTGTGGAATGTTGTCCCACACCTCTTGAATGGCTACGCGAAGTCGCTGGAAATCGGTGGGAACTGGAACACGCTGTTGTAACCGTCGATCCAGAGCATCCCAAACATGCTCAATGGGTGACATGTCTGGTGAGTATGCAGGCCATGGAAGAACTGGGACATTTTCAGCTTCCAGGAATTATGTACAGATCCATGATAATGGTGTGCATTATCATGCTTAAACATGAGGTGATGGCGGCGGAAGAATGGCATGACAATGGGCCTCAGGATCTTGTCACGGTATCTCTGTGCATTCAAATTGCCATTGATAAAATGCAATTGTGTTCGTTGTCCGTAGCTTATGCCTGCCCATATATAACCCCACCGCCACAGGGTACTCTGTTCAACGTTGACATCAGCAAACCGCTCGCCCACACGATGCCATACATGCTGTCTGCCATCTGCCAGGTAAAGTTGAAACCGGGATTCATCCGTGAAGAGCACACTTCTCCAGCGTGCCAGTGGGCATTGAAGGTGAGCATTTGCCCACTGAAGTTGGTTACGATGCCAAACTGCAGTTAGGTCAAGACCTTGGTGAGGATGACGAGCACACATGAGCTTTCCTGAGACGGTTTCTGACAGTTGGCGCAGAAATTATTTGGTTGTGCAAACCCACAGTTTCCTCAGCTGTTTGGGTGATCCCGCAGGTGAAGAAGCTGGATGTGGAGGTCCAGGGCTGGCGTGGTTACGTGTGGTCTGCGGTTGTGAGGCCAGTTGGACGGACTACCAAATTCCCTAAAACAACGTTAGGGGCGGCTTATGGACATTACATTATCTGGCAACAGCTTTGGTGGATATTCCTGCAGTCAGAATGCCAATTGCACGCTCCCTCAAAACATGAGACATCTGTGGCATTGTGTCATGTGACAAAACTGCACATTTTAGAGTGGCCTTTTAGTGTCCCCAGCACAAGGTGCACCTGTGTAATGATCATGCTGTTTAATCAGCTTCTTGATATGCCAGACCTGTCAGGTGGATGGATTATCTTGACAAAGGTGAAATACTCACTAACAGGGATGTAAACAAATTTGTGGCCAAAATTTGAGAGAAATAAGCTTTTTGTGCGTATGCATTTACATTACATTTAAGTCATTTAGCAGACGCTCTTATCCAGAGCGACTTACAAATTGGTGCATTCACCTATAATATCCAGTAGAACAAACACTTTACAATAGTGCATCTAAATCCTTTAAAGGGGGGGGGGGTTAGAAGGATTACTTTATCCTATCCCAGGTATTCCTTAAAGAGGTGGGGTTTCAGGTGTCTCCGGAAGGTGGTGATTGACTCCGCTGTCCTGGCATCGTGAGGGAGATTGTTCCACCATTGGGGTGCCAGAGCGGCGAACAGTTTTGACTGGGCTGAGCGGGAACTGTGCTTCCTCAGAGGTAGGGAGGCGAGCAGGCCAGAGGTGGATGAACATTTCTGGGATCTTTTATATCAGCTCATGAAACATGGGACCAACACTTTACATGTTGTGTCTATATTTTTGTTCAGTGTAAATGTGAACCTTATGCTTGATCTAGTCATCCAACCAATCAGCAACCATCGCCAAAAAGAGGAATGACTGCGTTGTGGCTAACCACATCAGCTGTGCCATCAGATACTGAGATTATTTTAAACATCATCTGAAACAGCCTTGAGGTGTGAGAGCCCGAAGGCATCCCAGAGCCACAGGGTTTCTCAGCAGGTTCTCACCATCACCACTAGGGGGGAGAAATGAGTTGTCTGTTCTGCTCAGACCAGACCCAACAGGCCCATCCTACAAGAACACCGGGGAGACACTCAAAAAAACGTTCAGGATCAGACTCCCGACCATCCCAGAAGCTGCCTACCCTGAGGAAGTGACCATCCCACAAAACAATTATTTGCCTTGCAAATCTGGAGACAACTGTACCAAATTTCCTGGCACTTTGTATTGGGTCGAGTGCATGCAGGAACGTCACACAGCCAACCAGTCACGGTAAAAAGCTTTACTTTTGGTAAAGAACGTGGTCATGTGTGTATTACTCAGGATGCGTGTGTATATAGGGGACCCTTTACTCATCACGTGGATGATCCCAGGCACTGGCAGGCTGTTACCTCGGAGGGAAGAAGGGCTTTGGAGGTGCTGTTTGGGTTTCGGGGACAGCAAGGATCGAGCGGGAGTTCCTGTTTGGGAGGAGCGAGGGGGGGTAGAGTACCGGGAGTGGAGTGGAGTGGAGGAGTGCTGGGCTACTGGGGAAAAATGGAGATGACAGTTGGGGAGAAACAGAGTCAATCCTTTCTGTTTTGTTACTGTTAGTAGACCAGGGAGAAGAGGACATGACATAGGGTTGAACCAGGCAGCCAGGAGGGGTTGTGGTAGCCAGTGAGGCCACTGAGTCAGCCAAGCCGGGCTTATAGTCGTTCCCAGCCAAAGGTAAAAGAGCAGCCTGAAATGCTATGGGGTGCTGCAGTGCAGCCAGACATTCACAGTCCACAGAGACAGAGAGAGACTGACAGGGGTAAAGTACTTCCAGAGCCGAGCTGGGCCAACACTAGGCCAAACCACTACCAGGGCCTCAGTAGAAAGAGAGGGGTGGGTGAAAGGCAGCGCATGCTCTACTGTCAGATAGAGAGGCAGGGATAGTGGTGTCATACTGCCCACCACAGACAGAAAAAGCCCAGAGAAGTACAGGAGACGACTCAGTGTCAAGAGCAAAACCATACAACAGTGACACAGTGCAGGATAGTACAGAACATTACGGACATTCACAAAGTGGTCCTATTGAAGCTCAGGCATGCCCGCTTCACTTACACATAGTTCATTATCAGTGTATTCAAAAAAAACTGTTGAACAGATTAACTGATACAGATTACACATGTCATTTGTCCAGCAGCCGTTTCTCCTTCAGGTGTCTGAGTGGGGATTAGTTATATGGATTAAAATACAACACTACCATCACTGATTCACTGTGTTTTTTTTTGTCTCATTCTAGGATTATAGTAAATGGCCACTCCAGTTCCAATTCAGTTGGTGGATATTTCTAAAGAGCATTCAGAGTTTTATTCAGTTCTCTCTACATTCTAAATATAAATCCTCACAATAACCTACTTTTAAATCTCTTGATTCTAATTGATTTGGGTAAAAAGGAGAAGAGCGCACGGAAGGAGAAATTATTAAAACGATCAAACAGAGATCCCCAAACCATCAAAGCCAAGACACTAAAAAGCAAGAGGTTTAATAAGGCCGAGCATGAAACACTACCCTTGTCAGTACACTGCTGCTGTTGAATATGCTTCAGAAACAATTATTTATCAGTATACAAGACAGAATATGAAAATGAAAGCATGTCTCGGATTGCGATTCCCGAGATAACATGCGATTGGGATAGTGTGTGTGTGTGCATAGGACTCACTGGCAGACTGACTGACTGCCTGGTGTCTGGGTGAGCTTCCGTTTGGCACTTGCAGGTTGGACTCACAGCTCCTGCTGTTCTTGACGGGCTCTGGGCCCTGCTGGGCCACGTTGGAGCGGGTCAGGTTAGGAAGACTACGCCCCAGCTTCTCTACAAACACCACAGCAGAGGAAAACAACTGAAAACAGGACGGAACAGATACCGTACACAACGGTCCTCATTTGAATCAGAAAGGATAGACCATATGAATCCATATAGTTTGTCTTCCACATAACAATGAACTAACCCCAACACAAAACCATTTCCCCTCTCTAGTCACTCAATCCCCCCCCCCCTACCTTCGTTCTTCACCACGTTGGTCTGCAGGTCTTGGGGGGCGTGGCCCTGCAGGGAGTGACGTGGCGCCTGCAGCCGGCTGATGATTGGCTGCGGGGAGCCCCGGCTGTGGTTGTACTCCAGGGAGCGTGCTGGGGAGCGGGAGCGGGGGGAGTTCCTGGGGGAGGCGCGGGGGGAGTGTCTGGGGGAGTGGGAGAAGCGATTCGAGGGGAGGTGGAAGGCGGGGTGTACAGCCTCCTCATCGTCCTCTAGACTCTGGGCGTCCAGCTCCTGGTCACTGAAGGTGCTGCGTCTCAGAGAGTGGCAGGACGAACCAGAGCTACGCCTGGAAGCTGTGGCAGCATAGTCCTGCCGAAGACCTGGAAACACACACACAGGGACACGGTCAGAACATACAGCGCTAGTACAGCCTGTACAAAGAAAGTCAGTAGAAACACTCAGCATCTGACAGATGAGTAAAGGGTTTATTGTGGAACATGAGACGAGAGAAAACCGCACGCTGCTCTTGCTAGCATCACTGTTCTTTATTAAGCTTCACTCATCGGCCGCCAGGCCTTCCGTCAGCGTTTTTGTGAGCGGTTTTTCATTTTGCACGCTTATGTAGACATTGCTCCACCCCCATCCGTTCCGTGCATCGAATGGGGTTGGAGTCAAGGACAAATAAACACCTGTTACCAAATAGAACAATGTGTGTACATAAAACTTCATTAAACACTTCTGGAAAACCACAATGAGGACATCGACCTATCAAGTAGGTTTTCATAAATCATTGGGTACAGTGCAGGTGGGCTGAAGCGATTAACGACAAGGCATTACTTCAGGTTCACATTTACAACATAACATGCATGGGCATTTCATCATTAAGACCTTTTGGGATAACTATCTGGAGGGCAAAAATCCTAAAACATTCTCTTTTGCCCAGAGTATTGTTTATAGCTTTCTCTATGCCACAAAATCTAAAAATATTGTGTTTTTGGCCGTTCAAATAATCCCTGTCGTTTCTCCTAATTGAACTGGTAATAGTGGACAAACGGACAGAGAGTTAGAAGATGGTACGTACTCTCCTCCTGCATGCGAGCCAGGATCTGTACATCAGTGACGTCGTTGAGTTTGTACGTGGTGGAGGATCCCACAGAGTCCTCGTCCATCTCCGAGGTGCTCAGCTCACTGTCTATTGAAGACTGAGGGCTGACCGGTGGGGCGTTTCTCTCTCTCTCTACTGAGCCACCACGCTGCTGCTGGTGAGCTGCTGGGACACACACATTTATATTATTCATACTTAATGAACATAAAGGGATAGAGGAGAGAGTTAAAGACCGGCATATAAAGCCTGTGTACAGTACCCTGGTGGAGAGGGGGCATCAGCTGCTGTCTGACGATGGGCACCCTGCTGGGGGTGGAGGAAGGGGAGTTGAAGCCGCTGCTGTAGGGGCTGTTCACTGCGTTTGTGCTGTATGGGCTTCCGTAGTTCACCTGGGGACTATAGGGACTTCCATACAGGCTCCTCCGCTTGTTTGCTGTGAAGAATGAAGAGAATTGCTATGAACATGCTGTGCTGATATGGTCCCTTTACCCAGACAGTGGGTGAAGAAATTCAGCTTGGCCCCTAAGACCCTCACAAACTTCTACAGATGCACCATTGAGAGCTCTCCAGAGGGTGGTGCGGTCAGCCGAACGCTGCCTGCCCTCCAGGACATTTACAGCACCCGGTGTCACAAGAAGATCAAGGACCTCAGACACCCGAGCCACGCCCTGTTCACCCTGCTACCATATAGAAGGAGGAGACAGTACAGGTGCATCAAAGCTGGGACCAAGCGACTGAAAACAGCTTCTATCTCAAGGCCATCAGACTGCTAAATAGTCAACACTAGCCAGCCTCCGCCCAGTACCCTGCCCTGAACCTTAGACACTTACTAGCTGGCTACCACCCAGTACTTTACCCTGCACCTTAGAAACGGCTTCCTTATGTACATAGTCGTTAAACACTGGTCACTTTAATAATGTTTACATACTGTTTTACCCACTTTATATGTATATACTGTATTCTAGTCATGGCTCATCCTATTTAACTACTACTGTACACACCTTTTCTAGGACTCTGACATTGCTAGTTCTGAGATTTCTCCATTTCATTTAACTTTCTGGATGATGTGTGTATTGTTTTGTATTGCTAGGTATTACTGCACTGTTGGAGCTAGAAACATGAGCATTTCGCTGCACCTGCGATAACATCTTCAAATCTGTGTAAGCTTCCCAAAAAACTGTGATTTGATAGCCTATAACTACATCACATAAGGGATTGTTGTACAGCCAGCAATCTAAACCATAATGACCAATTAATCACTGAGATAATATCTTACATGGGAAATCATTGCAGGCATTACCGGTTGCCCCCTTCGAGGGAGTAGTTTAATCACAGTGAGTGTGGTTACATGCACACAATGCGACTAGTGTGAATAGTCTGATTAATATAATAGTTTGATTAAAACACTTACATACTTTGCCAAAATAACGATTTCCCTAATAATCCTGTTTACGTGGACACATCTGAAATCAGGCTACCTGACGGCACTCTGATAACAACGCGGAAAATCGCCACTCAAAATAAACGTTCTACCACAGCGGTGTGGTAAACGTTCTACCATTTAAGGTGTTTACATGTCCTAATAATTCAAAAGATTGCTCAGAATGCCAGGTCTTTTAATCGCCATATGCTAACTTCGATTTTGACCGTACGCCGATTAAGATAAGTATGGTGTTTACATGACTATTGCATAATCTGCCTACTGACATAATCAGTTGAATATCGAATTGTTATTGGGAATGCAAGCGTACTCAATGTGAGCCAGCTGACATACACAAGCTGCATTATACCGACCACTGACACAAACACTAATGTGCACACAGTCACACACCGTCTCTCGGAGTCCTCTCCTCTCGAGTGTGTTGGCGCTGGTGCACATTCTAGAGTCACTTAAACCGTATGGCAGTCGTAGGCGTCTTTATCATGGACTGAAGAAAGAGTTAACAATACGGCCCATTCACTCAGTAGTACAGTCAGAGCAGCACAATGCAGCACTGTGATACCCAGCTATCCACAGAGACTCCATACAGCCTGCCAGTCAGTCAGTTAGTCAGTCAGTTAGTCCCAGGTAGGCAGACTAACCATGGAGCCTGCCTCAGCTCAGCCATTAGACCAGGCCTGGCTGCTCCGACAGGGATACGACTCACTGGCCAACGGCCATCAGTGTTGACTGCTATACTGCAGTCCCGCTAGGGACAGCTCTGCCCGCAGTGCTGCATACACTCCAATCTCCAGGGTCACTTGTTTGCTCGTCACTCTCCCTCCCTCCATGTGTTTACACAGCTGGATGATGACTGGAAAGAAGCCTTTTATTATCATCATCAGCTCTCCTTTCCTCCCTCCATCTCCTCATCTTTTGATGCTCTGCACTCGGCCCTACCGCATTATTTAGGAAATAACAACATGTCCACTCAACTCACTCACTTCCTTCAGAGATCAGCCATTGAGGAATACTAGGATCACAACAACATCACACTACCGCAGTACCACCTGCATGCTTAAGCCTTAACCAGGGACACAAGCACTCGACCACAGACGTACACACCTCTCGATCACTTTGTCCTCTGTGGATTCCCAGATAGGTCAGACACTGAGATTAGCACGGGCTTATCTAAAACCAGGGCCTCACCAGAGACAGAGACGTCTGTAGGACAGATTCTGTCCAGACTCCCAGTGCTGAGAGAGCGCTCTTTATAGGTCAGATATGTACAACATTATACCTATAGGCCTACATACAGGATATAGGTTCTCGCACACAGAGACAGCTGACAGGGATCAAACACAGTGAGTTAAAGGAGGGAGTTACCTGCCTCGGAGTGGCACCTCCATGTGTCCGCCGTGACGCCGAACACAAGCCCTGGCAAAGCATCGTGGGGGTCAACCTCTGACCTCTGGAGACAGACATAGCGGAGTGTGTGACCCCTAAAGTGGACATCTATCAGGTGCTCCCAATAGGGAGATTACTGCAGTTGTAGACTTACAAACCACAAGGAAAGGACAGCGTTTCAGAGGGTGCATTCAGTGCTGTTCCCCCATGTATCCTTTGGTGCCAGGCTAGGGGTGAATGATTTAAGGGCTAGGAGGTGATCAGATGGAGCAGCTTAGCTCTACAGTAAATCAGGAGGAGGTTGGAGACAGCCTACAGTCAGTGTGTTGCTGGCTGGGTCTCAGCAGGGATTTGCAGCACAGGGACCAACTAAAATAGTGTCGTCCTAAAATACTGTGTCCTAAAACAAACCATGCAAAAAAAAAAAAAAAGAACACCTAGAAATCTTGCCTGATGCCTAAAAAATAGATAGGTAAATACATGCAATATAAATTATCATACTTACTCAACATTTAACACTTTCTCCCTCCATGCTAAAACCATTCCATAACACTATGAAGTTTATTTAACCCTTATTTTACCAGGTAAGTTGACTGAGAACACATTCTCATTTACAGCAATGACCTGGGGAATAGTTACAGGGGAGAGGAAAGGGGATGAATGAGCGAATTGGAAGCTGGGGATGATTAGGTGGACAACCTAGGACACCCCTACTCTTACGATAAGCGCCATGGGATCCTTAGTGACCACAGACTCAGGTCACCTGTTTAACGTCCGATCCGATAGACGGGACCCTACATAGGGCAATGTCCCCAACCACTGCCCTGGGGTATTGGGATATATTTTGGGGTCCAGAAGAAGGAGTGCCTCCTACTGGCTCTCCAACACCACTTCCAGTAGCATCTGGTCTCCCATCCAGGGACCGACCAGGACCAACCCTGCTTAGCTTCAGAGGCAAGCCAGCAAAGATAATCAGGAGCAAAACCGCTATTTCCATTCATTTGTAGCCAAGATACTAGCTGTAATAAAATCTCTTTCCCAGCTGATGGTTTGGCTGCAGGACCTTCAGTTTCCCCTGGAATTAGCCTAGACAGCATGGCGTCAGTGACAGACAGGACAGAACAAGCAAACCCAGAGATTGCCACGTCCGATTAAACAGCTCAGTTGGACAGAGAAAAGTCAAGCAATACCCGTCATTGAACGCTCCTTAAAAGTGAAAAAGGGTTCTTGAGATGGACTGGGCCAGCTAGCTAGGAGCATTTCACATGAGGAGAGGGCAACAGAAGCCTTTATTGTGTGGCTCAGGGAGAGAAAGAAAATGAGGGGAGAGATGAACAAGTGAAAGAGCATGACTTAGAGAAGGCGGAAATATCCAGTCCATTATAGCTTAAGTACTGAAACAGTAGCTACATGTTAGGGTGAGCATGGCTAGATAGCTGGCCTATCAGCTTGGGATTAGGTACTTTCTGCTGTAGAGAAGAACTGTGTGGGTGGAATCTGTGGACGTTTGTCAAAGCACTGTTCAGAAGGCTCCATTCTGAATCTAGCCCAGCATTACAGGACTGGTACTGTCAGGAGAGTCCCC
>NW_021823114.1:0-37500 GCF_901001165.1 Salmo trutta | reverse complement strand
GACAGCCTTCTGCTATATTACCAAAATAGTGCAAATGGCCACCATACGAACAGTGCTTCCCTTATCCTGGAGGCACAATACTGTAGGCCTACTGTTAATTAACATAGTTAACTAACAACTAGCTTTTATGGTACATCATTTGACTGAGTAAACAAGACCACTAAAATGCAAACATTATGACTAAGGCCTAATAGTAAAGGGGTGTGATAAGTCCAAGCACAGCAGCAACCACAGAACAATGAATGCCAAGTTCTACTGATACAATATTGATCAGGATGTAATGTGACAAGTGCAGGTGGTTTGACAGTCCCCACACGTGATCCAATTTCCATTCGGATTTAATTCCATCCACTCAGTAATCAAGAACGAATGGCAGACAATCGGTCTGCGGTGTGTGATGACCTCTGTCTGTGGCAAGCTATTGTATTGAGAACATGGCCGTCCTGTGCATTCCTATGGCGCAATTTCAGCGAGGATTATTTCCCTCCCCAAGGGTTTGTCATCGTTGATAATGTCTGGAACAGCTGCGCTCGGCTGTGGAGCTGTCACATATGGGCGCATGATAGGCACACTGGTTGACTAGCTAAATGCATTAGGGCGTACTGTTATGTTCTCGTTGTTCGAAAAACCCTCAGGCTACTTGAATTACAGATGGTGTATCACTCACCAGCTGTCTTCATCTTCGTTCAGACAATCCATGTCTTCAAGATCGAGGATGTCTACTTCATCCAAGATTGAATTTTCCCCTTCATCCATAAAACCCAGTGTTTCCCCTGCGTCAGTAAAGTACGAATTGATGCCAGTGAAAGAGGTGGCAGCCGATGCCCCCTCGCCCTCATATGCTCTCCTGAAACTGATGCCATCATATGACAGTCTGGGGCTCAAACAACGGGAGTTTTCCAAAAGCCCTCCATAGGCACCCGTTCCGCCGAACCCCACCCCAGGGAACCCGGCCAGCCCCGCCGCCGAGGCGGCTGACAGGGGTGAGTCATATCCAGCACTAAGGGGTCTATGGTTTCCTGACACTGATCCAGACGAAGACAATAGAGTAGACCGACTACGGAGCTGCTCGTTTTGCTGTTCGAGTTTCTTTACCAAGTCCTGCAGCTTGCGCACCTCCAAGTCCGCGTTGATGTTTGAGTTAATATCCTCCATAGCTAGCTAACGTTAGCTAGCTAACGTTAGCGCTACCCAGCCACACAAAAATCCGCCGCTGTGTCAATGTAGTTTTTCGTTTCTTCTTTCTCGGCTGGAGGGCACGATATGTGAGTCACTCTAAGCAGTATCACGTTTATACTGAAGAGACTTTGGTGTTCAAATAAGTTATTGGGCTTATCGTCATCTTCTCCAAATATTCGTACACACGGGCAGGGTCGAAAACATTTCTACTATCCCTGTCGCCAACTGTGAAAGACATACAGGCAAGGCTAGGAACGTCACCACGTGAAACATAGGTAACGAGCACGTAACCAAGCGCGCGTTTACAGTATCGATTATACCCCACAGTACTGTCTGCAATGCATAGAATATTATCATGTGAGCTCATATACAGTACAATGAAAAGTATGGTGGTTTGTCAATAAAAACAATAACACGAGCTAACTGTTGCTCATATGTTACTTGTCACGGACCTAGAATGTACTTGCAGGAGTTTGTTCCACCTAGCCCCAACTTAGTTAGACATGGTCTTGCCTAAATCATACTATGATACCATATTTTTGGTGGTACAGTTTGACATAAAGCACTGAAAAAACGTGGACACGTTTTTACACTGCTTTATGTCAGACTGTACCACCAGAAAGCTAGTATCACAGTCTGATGTATTAGGCAAGACCATACCTTCCAAGCCAGAATATTGAATAAAATTACATTTGAACAATCTTTATGTGAAGTTGGTCCTCTTTCGAAATTTGAAGACAAATATCCACAGGAAATGATTATTTATCTGACTTTTTAGAGCGCCGGTCGGTATGTACACTCGGCTATTGTTCAGTAGATTGAAAATACAAACCGCTAGATCTATATACAGACCAGCGTTCTGAAAGTCAGGTTAATAACACTTACCCGTGGGGATTTTGTGTCATATCGCTACCTGAATAAGGACAAAAATCAGCAAACAACAGGGTAGAGTAGGTTCAAATGGAGTTTATTCAACATTGTTTACCTTACATGTTAGACGAGTGGGGAAGGAAATCCCACAGTCAGAATTCGAAAAGGGCAAGGTGTGGTCAAGTCTAGTGCTCCCCAAAATACATTATTTTGACTGTACTCTAGGAATTTGTGTGAGGATCAGATCCATGTTACATTATCTATCTGGAGACCAGTCTTCACTTGCCTTACAGACATAGGAAACAACCAAATCAAAACAACAACCAGAAGATTGTTTTCTTATCAAAACGTTTATTTCCACTTTGTTAGGGGAAAAAAGTGCAACTAGGGGGTCATTGGCTTTACAATGGTGGCATAACTGGGATTGATTACTGCCAAAGTATAGGGTTTGGTGTTGTCGATTGTTATATTGCCTAGATGAGGTGCTGCTATGAGAGTGAGGGCATCCCCTCCCTGCCCCGAGTCTCTCCTCCTTCAGCCTCCCCCTGGCTGGCCAGCTCCTCCTCCAGGCCATCCTGATCAGAGCTGGCGTTCTGCAACTCAGGCCGCTCTTCATCCTCCATATCCATCTCAAACACACGGATGTGCCGCAGGTTGGAGCTCAGCTGGGACACAGAGAACAGAAAGGAACTTCGGAACGAGAGATTCTGAACCATCTAAACCAAACTACAACAAGCCTGTTAAAGCCTTAGTAAGGGAATCCCCTTTCCATTGTCTTATCACACAGGCCACTTTCCGGATCCAATTCACAGCCCCAAACTGGGCCTTCATGTTCTTCAAGTCTCTCCACTGGTTCTCCAGTACCAGCCCATGTGCATGGATGGCACCACTCTGCTGGTCTAACCTGAGAATACAGATGGCACAGTCAACAGGTGACCCATGATGACTACAGTGAAGATAAGTGAATTACAGGTTAAGGTGATAGTTGGTGTTTAGATGTACAGTTCCTTCAGAAAGTATTCACATCCCTTTACCTTTTTCACATTTTGTTTTGTTACAGCCTGAATTTTAAATCGATTAGATTGAGATTGTGTCACTGATCTACACAAAATACCCCATAATGTCAAAGTGGAATTTTGTTTGTAGAAAATGTTAGAAATTCATAGAAAATTAAAAGCTGAAATGTCTTGAGTCAATAAGTATTCAAGCACTTTGTTATGGCAACCCTAAATAAGTTCAGGAGTAAAAATGTCCTCAACAAATTGAATAATAAGTTGCAAGGACTCATGTGTGTTCAATAATAGTGGTTAACATTACTTTTGAATAACTACCCCATCTCTTCACCCCACAAATACAACTATCTTTAAGGTCCCTCAATAAAGTAGTGAATTTCAAGCACAGATTTAACCACAAAGACCAGGGAGGTTTTTCAATGACCGCGCAAAGAAGGGCAGCTATTGGTAAAAAAAAAATGAAAAGCTGAATATCACTTTGAGCATGGTGAAGTTATTAATTAAGCGTTGGATGGTGTATCAATACACCCAGTCACTATAAAGATAGTGGCATCCTTCCTAACTCAGTTGCTGGAGAGGAAGGAAACCGCTGAGGGTTTAACTTAAATGAGTGAAAAGGAAGCCTGTACAGAATAAAAATATTCCAAAACATGCAGCCTGTATTACTTAAGTAATACTGCAAAAAAAAGTATGGCAAAGAAATTAACTTAGTCCTGAATACAAAGCATTATGTTTGGGGCAAATCCAACATCACTGAGTACCACAAGCATGGTGGTGGCTGCATCATGTTATGGGTATGCTTGTCATTGGCAAGGACTAGGGAGTTTTTTTAGGATAAAAATAAACAAAATAGAGCTGAGCACAGGCAAAATCTTATAGGAAAATCTGGTTCAGTGTGCTTTCCAGACAAATTCAGGAGACAAATTCACCTTTCAGCAGGACAATAACCTAAAATACAAGGCCAAATCTTTACTGGAGTTGCTTGCCAAGACAACATTGAATGTTCCCGAGTGGCCAAGTTACAGTTTTGACTTAAATCGGCGTGAAAATCTATGGCAAGACTTGAAAACGGCTGTCTAGCAATGATCAACAATCAACTTGACAGAGCTTTAAGTATGTAAAAAAGAATGGGCAAATATTGTACAATTGAGATGTGCAAAACTCTTAGACTTACGCAAAAAGACTCACAGCTGTAATTGCCACCAAAGGTGCTTCTACAAAGTATTGACTCAGGGGTGTGAATACTTAGTGGCAAGAAAAAGTATGTGAACCCTTTGGAATTACCTGGACTTCTGCATAAATTGGTCATAAAATTTTGATCTGATCTTCATCTAAGTCACAACAATAGACAAACACAGTCTGCTTAAACTAATAACACAAACAATTATACATTTTCATGTCTTTATTGAACATACTGTGTAAACATTCACAGAGCAGGGTGGAAAAGTATGAACCCTTGGATTTAATAACTGGTTGACCCTCTTTTGGCAGCAATAACCTCAACCAAACGTTTTCTGTAGTTGCGAATCAGACCTGCACAACGGTCAGGATGAATTTTGGACCATTCCTCTTTACAAAACTGTTTCAGTTCAGCAATATTCTTGGGATGTCTGGCGTGAACCGCTTTCTTGATATCATGCCACAGCATCACAAATCGGGTCAGAACTTTGACTGGGCCACTCCAGAAGGCGTATTTTCTTCTGTTGAAGCCATTCTGTTGTTGATTTACTTCTGTGTTTTGGGTCGTTGTCCTGTTGCATCAGCCAACTTCTGTTGAACTTCAATTGGTGGACAGATAGCCTTACATTCTCCTGCAAAATGTCTTGATAAACTTGGGAATTCATTTTTCTGTCTGATAGAAAGCTGTCCAGGCCCTGAGGCAGCAAAGCAGCCCCAAACCATGATGCTCCCGCCACCATACTTTACAGTTAGAATGAGGTTGATGTTGGTGTGCTGTGCCTTTTTCTCTCCACACATAGTGTTGTGTGTTCCTTCCAAACAACTCAACTATAGTTTCATCTGTCCACAGAATATTTTGCTACTGGAACATCCAGATGCTCTTTTGCAAACTTGAGACGTGTAGCAATGTTTTTCTGGGAGAGCAGTGGCTTCTTCCGTGGTGTCCTCCCATGAACACCATTCTCGTTTAGTGTTTTACGTATCGTAGATTCGTCAACAGAGATGTTAGCATGTTCCAGAGATTTCTGTAAGTCTTTAGCTGACACTAGGATTCTTCTTAACCTCACTGAGCATTCTGCGCTGTGCTCTTGTAGTCATCTTTGCAGGATGGCCACTCCTAGGGAGAGTAGCAACAGTGGTGAACTTTCTCAATTTTTAGACAAATTGTCTTACCGTGGACTGATGAACATCAAGGCTTTTAGAGATACTTTTGAAACCCTTTCCAGCTTTACGCAAGTCAACAATTCTTAATCTTGGGTCTTTTGAGATATCTTTTGTTTGAGACATGGTTCACAGCAGGCAATGCTTCTTGAGAATAGCAAACTCAAATTTTGTGAGTGTTTTTTATAGGGCAGGGCAACTCTTACCAACATCTCCAATCTCATCTCATTGATTGGACTCCAGGTTAGCTGACTCCAATTAGCTTTTGAAGAAGTCATTAGCCTAGGGGTTCACATGCTTTTTCCAACCTACACTGTGAATGTTTAAATGATGTATTCAATATAGACAAGAAAAATACAATAATTTGTGTTATTAGTTTAGTTTGTCTGTTGTTGTGACTAAGATGAAGATCAGATCTAATTTGATGACCAATTTATGCAGAAATCCAGATAATTCCAAAGAGTTCACATACTTTTTCTTGCCACTATATGTAAATTACATTTCTGTATTTAGTTTTTCAATACATTTGAAAAAAAAATTAAAATAATTATGGGGTATTGTGTGTGAGAAACTCAATTTCATCCATTTTGAATTCAGCCTGTAGCACAACAAAATGTGGAATAAGTCAAGTGATATGAATACTTTCTGAAGGCACTAAGTCTTGAGTTCCAGTCTGTAATCAGGTAGAACATAATTAATGGTTTGAGATGAGGTGCAGGTTACAGTTACAAATTAGGAATATAGGGCTAGGTTTGTATGTTAGGGGAAAAAGGTTTTTCAACCATACACTAAGACTTGGGTCCCCGTGGAACTCCTCCTCACAGCTGAGAGCTGAGCCGAGAGGGAGCTGGGCCCGGACACGCCCCCTGCTCTCCTCCTCCTCTGATGCTCGCAGCACCACTGTCAATGTCTCATCGTCATAGAAACGAGCATCCTGGCAACTGTACACACAGTCAGAACTTAAACACACAGACATGCAAAAAAAAATCATGGATCTATAATAGTCATTAACGCCAATAAAAACAACAAATAATCAATTGCAGATCATCATTAGAGCAAGTAATATGCAATGCATGTTCCCATAATTTGCCTGTACAGCTAGAGGTTGCATTGTTGAGAGTGTAGGATTCTATGAAAGAGAGGAAGACAAGTGATGCACTCATCTGACTCCTGCAGCATCATTATCAATACTGTGGCTGAGAACGTCACTCAGATCTATCGCCACGAGACCAGTGAGAACAGGTCTGTGACAACAGACATAAAAAGATAAACAATCAGTGAAACAAAAAAAGCACATGCTCAGTCATAAACAAAGACCTAGTAAATTGGGATTGAACCAGATTAAAATAGGGTGCAGTGCTGTGATGTACTCGTATGGGTCAGTACCCTTCCGCAGTCGGTAAATCTTGCAGGGTGAAATCTCTGGCGTGCAGAACACTACATATTGCATATTGGTCTTCTTATCATTGTATCTGGACACCAATAATCATGATAATAACCTTGGCAATATACATGAACTGCGTTATCATCTTGAGGAGAGTGTTTTGGTAAAATGAGAAATGACAAGATGTTTGTGTCTTTCAATGACAGAAGTACAGTTTCTGATCTGAAAAGATCGAAACAATAAAATGAAACAAATAAAACATACCACAAATTAATAAACACAATTTATTCACTAAAATTGTTATCTGGCACAGTGTAGAGAGGCAAACAAACACCCTGTTTCACAGATTTTCCAATGACCTCCTACAAACAGAGACAAATCAGTATCACCATCGCTTATGTCATGTCATAACTCAAATTCATATGCCTTCGTTTGGATGTAATCTCTCCAGACTGCTGTCTAGTTATGCAAAACCAATTGAATTAGAATGATAAAATAGTTTCTGCCACATGCAAAACATAAGACAGAGTGTTCCTTGGGTATGTGGCGTTGTATGGCTTGTTAATTCAATGAAATCATATTACCACAGAAAGAAAGGCTGGGAAGGAGAATATAGAAGAGAACTGAGGGGGATGGACAAGGCAACTAAAATAGTGTGTGAGAAGGAGGGGGAGCGAGAGAGAGAAACTGCAAGATGACAAAACTCCTGTGGTGAGTCAGTCAGATTTATTGCTGCCTGGAATTCCTAGCAGAAGCCTCATAAATGCATGACCAAAGTTCTACAGAAGCCCTGAAGCCCAAGGCAAAGAAAATAAAAAAAGTAGACTCTTGGAATTATCATTTGAATTACTTTAAAAAAATGTTTTACCTTAGTTGTTCAAATTAGATACTAAGTCATTTGAACGACTTCGCTTGTTTGAATGACTTAATTGTTATTTTGTCTAATTAAGCCTAATTTGTTATGCAGCTTGTCAGACCGTGTAATGCTTGCTGCAGCCATTCATTCACTGATTCCATCCATTGATATGATTATTCATGGTCAGTTCTTTGATAGCTTAAAGCATGGCTGCTTCTGAAAACCAGAGCATGTAAGTGGGGTGAGTGTGGAGTGAGGAGCAGAGAGTCATTTCTCTCTGGTACTGCTCAGACACAAGGTCTGGGCATCATCTGCCTAGTGTATTTATTTTCCCTTTATCATTATTCTTTTAATTAAGCATATTCGGTTGTAATTATTTAGCGTACCCCACCCACAGTAGCCTATATCTAGTTTATATTCTACTTTCTAACATTATGATATGTAGTTTATATTTTTGAAGCACTTCAAATGTATTAACAGACTAACACATGTTTTAACAAGCACATGTGCATTGAGTGTGGAAAATGCGCTCCACAAATTAAACATGATTATTATTATTAGTATAATATAGAAAGAAAAATACACATGTAAAACCTTAATTACAAAGGAATATTAGTGGGAATATAGCCATAATATCAACAAGAGAAAGGAGAATGGAATGTATTTGAAAAGCCTAAAATTGAAAAATACATTGATGAAGCTGGCCCGTGTGTGGATGCTATTTCTTTAAATAATATATATTTCTTTGTCTATTGAGCAATTATTAGTATTTTTTTTTTAAATAAGTAGGTGACCAGTATGGTGCAATACACTATTTACTGAAGATAAACTCACTGTCAACTGCGTTTATTTTCAGCAAACTTAACATGTGTAAATATTTGTATAAACATAACAAGATTCAACAACTGAGACATAAACTGAACATGTTCCACAGACATGTGACTAACAGAAATTGAATAATGTGTCCCTGAACAAAAGGGGGGGGGGGGGGGTCAAAATCAAAAGTAACAGTCAGTATCTGGTGTGGCCACCAGCTGCATTAAGTACTGCAGTGCATCTCCTCCTCATGGACTGCACCAGATTTGCCAGTTCTTGCTGTGAGATGTTACCCCACTATTCCACCAAGGCACCTGCAAGTTCCCGGACATTTCTGGGGGGGATGGCCCTAGCCCTCACCCTCTGATCCAACAGGTCCCAGACGTGCTCAATGGGATAGAGATGCGGGCTCTTCGCTGGCCATGGCAGAACACTGACATTCCTGTCTTGCAGGAAATCATGCACAGAACGAGCAGTATGGCTGGTGGCATTGTCATGCTGGGGGGTCATGTCAGGATGAGCCTGCAGGAAGGGTACCACATGAGGGAGGAGGATGTCTTCCATGTAACACACAGAGTTGAGATTGCCTGCAATGACAACAAGCTCAGTCCGATGATGCTGTGACACACCGCCCCAGACCATGATGGACCCTCCACCTCCAAATCGATCCCGCTCCAGAGTACAGGCCTCAGTGTAACGCTCATTCCTTCTACGATAAACGCGAATCCGACCATCACCCCAGGTGAGACAAAACCACAACTCGTCAGTGAAGAGCACTTTTTGCCAGTCCTATCTGGTCCAGCGACGGTGGGTTTGTGCCCATAGGCAACGTTGTTGCCAGTGATGTCTGGTGAGGACCTGCCTTACAACAGGCCTACAAGCCCTCAGTCCAGGCTCTCTCAGCCTATTGCAGAAAGTCTTAGCACTGATGGAGGGATTGTGCGTTCCTGGTGTAACTCGGGCAGTTGTTGTTGCCATCTTGTACCTGTCCCGCAGGTGTGATGTTCGGATGTACCGATCCTGTGCAGGTGTTGTTACATATTGGTCTGCCACTGCGAGGACGATCAGCTGTCCATCCTGTCTCCCTGTAGCGCTGTCTTAGGCGTCTCAGAATACAGACATTGCAATTTATTGCCCTGGCCACATCTGCAGTCCTCATGCCTCTTTGTAGCATGCCTAAGGCACGTTCACGCAGATGAGCAGGGACCCTGGGCATCTTCTTTTGGTGTTTTTCAGAGTCAGTAGAAAGGCCTCTTTAGTGTCCTAAGTTTTCAAAACTGTGACCTTAATTGCCTACCGTCTGTAAGCTGTTAGTGTCTTAACGACCGTTCCACAGGTGCATGTTCAGTAATTATTTATGGTTCACTGAACAAGCATGGTAAACAGTGTTTAAACCCTTTACAATGAAGATCTGTGAAGTTATTTGGATTTTTATGAATTATCTTTGAAAGACAGGGTCCTGAAAAAGGGACGTTTCTTTTTTTGCTGAGTTTATATACAAAATAATACATGAGCAAATCAGCCTGAATATCAGGACACACAACTGCAAAGCGTTGACTACTAATTCATTCGCTCATTGCATCAAGTAGCGGTAGGTACGTGGGTAAAATCACTGGAGAAACCAAGCAAAGCCAGTAAAAAAGTCATATTACAACCTATTTGCCTTGTTTGCTCTATAACACATTCGTTCACACGCCATACAATAAGGCTGTCACAAAAAGACGACAGGCACACAGTGGCAGAATAAATTCAACTACACATTTGTTTGTTTCATCACAAAACCAGAGAGCAACATCTGTCTGGTGAAGTCCACAAAGCAAATATTGCATGTAAAAACAGTTATATGACCTGCAACATGGTCAAGCAAGTTAATGTTTGACAGTTTACTAAACAACTACTTACTGCAAGTCAGCATAAAGACAACAGGAGCACTGCCTCCACTATTCCAGCACCATTTCAACTTAAACGTTTAAACATCATCAAATCAACAAGGCTATATATGTTTAGTTTAATAGACTGAAAACAAACTTATTTAGTCCAATAAATATCATGTGGGTGTCCATGGTACTGATGTGTGTGTGTGTGTGTGTGTGTGTGTGTGTGTGTGCGCGTCCACGTGCAAGTAAAACATTTTTTTACTCACCTTATTTGTAGACTAGTTGAACACCAATGCCATTCTCTTCTCTTTCATGTTGGCAAAACAAATTATGGCACTGTACGCTTTTAGTTTTTGCTTTCATAGGCTACCTAGCTAAAATGCTATCTCCCTCGCATGGGCAACAATGAACCAGCTAAGTTAACTAGCTAGTTAACGTGAGCCTACATCTAGGCTACATATTGAATTTCAATCGTCTCAGGCCAGTGGCACAATATATTCATTTAGATCAGAATCATTGTCATAATTATTGGCCTGTAGAGAAGTCAAAATCACACAAGTCCAAATCTCCATCAAATTTTTCCCATTTACATTTTAGTCATTTAGCAGATGCTCTTATCCAGAGAAATACAGTAGCAATTAGGGTTAAGTGTCTTGCTCAAGGGCATATAAACAGATATGGCTCGGGGATTCGAACCAGTAATCTTTTGGTTACTGGCCCAAAACTCTTAAATGCTAGGCTACCTGCAACTCCACCCATGGCTTAGGAAAGGGACGATTTAGCAAGCTAGCTACTGCAGGACATCAACACAAGCAGACGAGAAACACGTTTTTCTGACAATGATGATGGTTTTCTTAGGATGTGATTTGATTGGGGTGAAGTCAAATCCAAACTGGCCAGTTTGGACTGCGTCAGGAAAACAATCAAATGATATGGCGGCAACATGTCATACTCCTTTGTTCCAGACAGCATCAGATACATGAGCTGCACATACTGAGACAGAGGAGCGCTGTTTCCTTCACCCGGTTGATTTCTCTGGTGAGATTCAGCCACTTCCTAATTGATGAAAAATTATGAAAACACAGAGACGAAAGACACATCATTTAAAAAATATATATTGGTCAGATATTTTTGGGGTTAGTCTGGCTTCCCTTAGCATCCGTGAATACACACCACTGATTGCATCTGAAAGTGTTCTTTAGAGATTGCAAGTTGAAGTTAGGGCTTCATCTACGTTCATGCCACCTGGGCCCAGCTGTGGATAGGTACTACAGATGCCTCTCTCCCCTATGTCAGGAATAATGTTACCCGCTCTGAGGAACAAGCCCTTACATCTCCACAATGACACCTCCAAAGTCATCCGTCCAGAGGACAAGGGAGACGATGTTACTGTACAAGACTACACTGTCTATAAGACTGAAGTACTCAGGCAACTGAATGATCAGACATTCTATAAGAGACTCACTATAAACCCCACAAAACAGTTTTTGGCTGTAGTCGTACAGGCTGTCGCCGAAGGCATGCGCAAGTGTAACAACACCAAAAGAGAACAGATCATTGCTGCTCTAGGCTGGTTATATGCAGCCCCTAAAATACTGGTTAATTATCTAAATCCTCAAAGGCACAGGACAAATCTTCTTTGCGATATCAGAGCAGGTTTGGATGAAGATCTTTTTTATTTTTATTTAAAGTCAGTTAAGAACAAATTCTTATTTTCAATGACGGCCTGGGAACAGTGGGTTAACTGCCTTGTTCAGGGGCAGATTTGTACCTTGTCAGCTCGGGAACTTGAACTTGCAACCTTTCTGTTACTAGTCCAACGCTCTAACCACTAGGCTACGCTGCCGCCCCAGCTACAAATGCCCTGATTGTTAAATATGCAACATATGTATTGTGACACTTTTGTTTACCAAAGACCCACAATTAGATATTAGTTCAACTCCTTCCCGCTAATAATAATGACTCCACGCAACATTATTGTCCAAATAGGTGACTCCTGGTTTCTTGAAGTGTTTGAAATAGCCTAATTGGTCTGCGTCAGACTGCGCAGAATAGTAAGGTAGTAATCGTTTATTATTATTAATGCTACTGCTGCATGAGGCTAAAAAAAACTCCCACTGGGCAAAGGCGTAACTTCACTTCCACGTTGGTTCAACATACATTTCATTGAAATGACAAGGAAACACTGTTGATTCAACCACCGTATACCCAGTGGGCTGCCACAGCAAGTTGATCCCTGCTATGCAAGGATTTATTTTGCAACCCATCCACCAAATCCATCCATTATGCATGGTTCTCCCTCTCAAGCGTTCCTTCTCAAAATGCTTTCAAATCAATATTTTTTTGCTTTATCATCAAATTAATGGGTTGTTGTCGTCAGTGCTATTGGAAATCGGATAGCTTCCTTATGTTTCAGTAAACCATTAGCCAACACTTCAAAGATTAAACGTAGTGATTAAATGTATTTTCTTCCTGTTATTGTGAACTGTAGGCTATAACAAGTTAAACCTTTCGATTGAAGGCATATCACAAACCTCTTTCTTTTTTAGAGGCAATTCATGTTTGGCTAATAAAAGGATGTTGTTCATTGCATAAACCAGCCTATTATCTCTGAAGTTCATTCATTTATGGGTGATGGATACTTTAACTGCACATTTAGGCTAATGTTAGAGCTCACATAGGCTACTTCTCTACCAGAGCCCGTGAGATAACTGGTCCTACCGGTAAGTGCGGTCTAAGCGATTCCCTTTTGATATCATGTTACCTCCCTACATTGATTATATTGATGAAAAACCGCTGTTTACCTCATGCGGTACACATTTCATTCTAGCTCACAATCAACGACGGCTATGTACTGTAGTCCCTCCAGCAGTGGCGAAGTGGAGGCCTATGACTGTAGCCTTGTGACACTGTCCTTCTGGACTCTGTGCCGGTCCCTACTTACATGTCACACGGGCGACTTCATCTCAAAGTATTTAAAAATGGTTGGCTTTTCAAATATATTCTATTCTCCTTTCTCTTGTTTTATATTATGACTATATTCTCACTAATATTCCTTTATGTAATTAAGCTTTTACATGTGTATTTTTCTGTCTTTATAATAATACTATTGAATTTGTAGAGCGCATTTCACACGCTCAATGCACATGTGAAGCTTGTTGGTGCTTGCTTCTCTGCGCAAATCATCTGACCGCTGCAGTTTAAAGATTTATTCCCTTTTATTTATGGAAAGAAGCTGATACTTGTTTTTATTATTTACAATTCATTTATTTATGATATTTTAGCTTAATACATTTTTTTCACAGAATAGTGTTTCTATTCCAAGGAAAAAAAAATACATTTTACAGTAGCCTATGTATTGCCTACCCAAAACATCCGTTAATAAATTTGAAGTCCTTAAAAATATAAACTACCTATCATAATGTTAGAAAGTAGAATATAAACTAGATATAGGCTACTGTGGGTGGGGTAGGTTAAATAATTACAACGGAATAGGCCTAATTAAAAGAATACTGATAAAAAAATGCTAGGCAAAGCATGCCTTGTGGCTGAGCTGTTCCAGAACAAAAGTGGAGTGGGAGAGATTTTTTTATCTGCTCGAATTACATCGTGTCCCACTCGCCCACTTACATGCTCTGGGATTCAAAAGCAGCCCTGCATTAGGCTTAATTCATTAGTGTGTGTGTGTGTGTGTGTGTGTGTGTGTGTGTGTGTGTGTGTTAGACTTACTGAGGGTTTCTGTAGGCACAACTCAGTCACCCCCTGCATCATTCTCTTCACAAAGTGTAAGGACTTCTGAGGGTACGAAGGGAAGAGGAGCGGCTCTCTGGATAAACCAATCAATCAGGAAAAATGTCAGTTCAGTAAGGCAATCAGTCACAAAAATAGAGAAATACAATGCCAAACCAAATGTCCTCCATCTAATTACAACATGAAAATAACCACACACTTCTTGCCTAGTTATAGCTGAGATGAAGGCTATATTTCACCTTTCAAGTGTGTTCTCTCCTGCAGAAACTTCAGCCATTGGTTCCCCTTGATGTTGGGCAGAGACTAGATCCTCATCCTTCAGGTACTGCAAAAAAAAAGGACACAAAGTGTGTCAGAGAACACTGATCACAGACAAATTAAAATATACATACAGACAGACGATGCTTGTCCCTTTCTGGTCAAACAGCTCTTTCGTTCTGTCACAGGAGAGGGTGTCATTGGCTAGATTTTTTTTCTCACCCATCTACACACAATACCCCATAATGACAAAGTGAAAGCATGGTTTTATAAATTGTTGCAAATTTATTAAATTAAATACATAAAGTATTCACACCCCTGAGTCAACACTTTGTAGAAGCAACTTTGGCAGAGATTACAGCTGAGTCTTTCTTTAAAAATTCTTCAAGCTCTGTTAAGTTGGTTGTTGGATTTCTTTGCCACATTTTTTGCAGTTTTACCTGAGTGCCTTATTGCAAACAGGATGCATTTTTGGGAATATTTTATTGCTTTCTACTTTTCACTCTGTCCTTTAGGTTAGTATTGTGGTGTAAATACAATGTTGCTGATCCAATGTCAGTGTTCTCCTATCACAGCCATTAAACTTCAACTGTTTTAAAGTCATCATTGGCCTCATGGTGATATCCCTGAGCGGTTTCCTTCCTCTCCGGCAACTGAGTTAGGAAGGACACCTGTATCTTTATAGTGACTGGGTGTATTGATACACCATCCAAATAATAATGAATAACTTCACCATGCTCAAAGGAATATTCAATGTCTGCTATTTTCATTTTTACCCATTTACCCCCTTTGCGAGACATTGGAAAACCTCCCTGGTCTTTGTGGTTGAAATGAACTGCTCGACTGAGGACCCTTACAGATAATTGTATGTGTTGGGTACAGAGATAAGATTCAAAATGAATGTTAAACACTATTATTGCACACAGAGTCCATGCATCTTATTATGTGACTTGTTCAGCAAATTTTAACTCCTGATCTTATTTAGGCTTGCCATAACAAAGGGGCTGAATACTTATTGACTCAAGACATTTCTGTTTATCATTTTTAATGAATTAGTAAAAATGTCTAAAAACATATTTCCACTTTGGCATTATGGGGTATTGTGCATGTAGGCCAGTGACACAAAATCTAAATTTAATAAATGTTTAATTCAGGCTGTAACAACAAAATGTGGAAAAAGTCAAGGGGTGTGAATACTTCCTGAAGGTACTGTATTAAAACACTTGCATGTAATAACCAATTATATTTTTTATATACTAAATGTACCGTCAGTCACTAAAAGGTGCTATATCTCAAGAGGTCTTACCTACATACAGCCATCGGAAAAAAAGCTTTGAAGTTCTTCATGCTCTTGTCAATCACTCTGAGTAAGAGAGACAGTGAGGAATAACATGAGAGATTTAACAAACACCAGGGATGAAGTCAATTCCATTTTAAATTATTTCCATTTTAAATGATTCAAAATGTGTTGTTATGAGGACAAAATACTATTCTAATAGCATATCAATAAGCATGCAAACTCACTGTAGAAGTTTGTTGGCTTTCAAAGTGAATGAACCCACAGCTGTAATGGGATCTATAACAAACATAAATATTCACATAACTTTCATTTGAAATAAAATCCAGCTTAGAAACAAGCTTCAAACAAATGGTCCAGTTATGCAAATGATCAATGAGTGCCAGCCCTGATCTTATCACAGACTAATGCATTGTGCAATTACATCCACTTTAATCTTCTTTTTATCAGAAAATATACCACAGTCAGTTTAAGCAGGATCTAAGCACTGTACCTCCTATAGCTGCGTCGTCCAGGCATAGAGGCTGGAACTTCTGTTTCCATAGAGACATCCCCTACACCTCACTGAGGAGGTGGTACAACAGAGCCTCTGAACCACTGGAGAAAGGAGAGGAAAAGAGAGGGGATGATTGGCATCAGATGCAACTTCTTGACATTTGCATTGTATGGTCCACAAAAGGGCATTATGGGTCAGGATAAGAGAAGAGATAATTATTAATGTCAGCTGAGTTGCAACCTCTGTAGGTGGCTGGTCACCAGCTGCTGAAGGCTGGAGTAAGAGGTTTTTATAGATTGGCCCAGCTTCTTCAGCCACTATGAAACAAACAAATCACATCAGTCTTACAAAGCTACAAAATTACCAACATACTCAAACTTTATTATTCAGCTCACCTTGACGGTCAGCTGATTCATGAGGAGAGAACTGTAGTTCTGGGCTGATTAAAAATAGAGAATTTAGTTAGTCTGCACATAAAAAACTTTAGACATCGCTATATCAGTCTTTTCAATGTCAGATGAGGTTTATGATGTCCTGCAGTGGCACCTACAGGACACTTTGAATCACTACATCTCAAATGTTTAACATATTTTTGCATTAGTGCTCACGGCTCAACTACATGATCTATTACTTATTATAAACCAGGTGGTTTGAGCCCTGAATGCTGACTGGCTGAAAGCCATGGTATATCAGACCGTATACCACGGACATTACAAAAAATTGCTTGTTTAATGTTCTTATTACGTTGCTAACCAGTTTATAATAGCAATAAGGCACCTCGGGGGTTTGTGGTATATGGCCATTATACCACATCTAAGGGCTGTATCCCGGCATTCTGAATTTCGTTGTGCATAAGAACAGCCCTTAGCCGTGGTATATTGGCCATATAAGGCCCGAGCGGATGTGGTATTCCTTAGGTAGAAAGCATGTTCTGTGGAGGACATGGTAGCGTACAAGTCATTGGGCACTTTTCTCACCTTGATCGTCCCCATTAGTAGAAGCTCCAGAAACTCATCCTGGACTTGTGTGCTGGTGTTCATCTCCTAAAAACAGGAATTGGTTCAGATCATGCCTTTTAGGGGTGCTGTCATTATTGGAAAATGGGCTGAGGCAGACTGAACTAACAGTGACAACTGACCTGAACGAACTTAGTGAGCCGAAGGTCCATCTGCATGAGGATATCCTCCCAAGTCTCACACATACTGGTGAGAGAGAGAAAGACCAATGGCCAGACTAGTCTGATGAATACCCTCATATCTCTATGGAAATATGAACTATGAGGAGACATCTTGCCATATTAGTTACATAAGGAGGGCACTGACCTGCAGCAGAGTGGAGATGTGGGTGAACTTGTGTGCCATCCTGGTGACCTCAGGGAGCCAGCGGGACAGCAGCCCTGTGTCGAGCTGGAGGACACAACAAGCATACATAGTGAAAGAGCTCAAATAAGATAAGAATATATACTGAACAAAAATATAAACGCAACATGCAACAATTTCAAAGATTTCACTGAGTTACAGTTCATATAAGGAAATCAGTCAATTGACATTAATTCATTAGACCTTGATCTATGGATTTCACACGACTGGGCATAGGCCCACCCACTGGGGAGCCAGGCCCAGCCAATCAGAATACGTTTTTCCCCACAAAAGAGCTTTATTACAGACAGAAATACTCCTCATGTCCGGATGGCTGGTCTCAGACGATCCCGCACATGAAGAAGCCGGATGTGGATATCCTAGGCTGGCATGGTTACACGTGGTCTGCGGTTGTGAGGCCGGTTGGACGTACTGCCAAATTCTCTAAAACAACAGTGGAGGTGACTTATGATAGAGAAATTAACATTAAATTATCTCCCAACAGCTATGGTAGACATTCCTGCAGTCAGCATGCTAATTGCACGCTCCCTCAAAACTTGAGACATCTGTGGCATTGTGTTCTGTGACAAAACTGCACATTTAAAGTGGCCTTTTATTGTCCCCAGCACAAGGTGCACCTGTGTATTGACCATGCTGTTTAA
This sequence comes from Salmo trutta, assembly GCF_901001165.1. NCBI lineage: Eukaryota > Metazoa > Chordata > Actinopteri > Salmoniformes > Salmonidae > Salmo > Salmo trutta. The sequence goes on along the minus strand of NW_021823114.1, from coordinate 19,344 downwards.
TCAGGTTCTTGATATGCCACACATGTCAGGTGGATGGATTATCTTTGCAAAGGAGAAATGCTCACTAACAGGGATGTAAACAAGTTTCTGCACAGCTTTTTATGCATATGGAAAATTTCTGGGATCTTTTATTTCAGCTAACGAAACATGGGACCAACACTTTACATATTGCGGTTATATTTTTGTTCAGTATAGAAGATGACAGTCATGATGGGTCAGAAATATACTACATTTCACTTAAATGTGGGCATAACTGATTACCTGGATGTAGCAGATCTCCGGGTCGTTGTCAGCTGACCTGATTTCTGTGATGATAAACAGGGACTTCAGGTCACCGGACAGACACAGGATATGACACATCCCATGGACTTGATGATGAGAATCTTGTTAGTTACATAACTATCTAAGGGGTTTCTTAGTGTAGCATAGTTGTGTAGTCACTGCAGAGAGTGGGTGGGTGAACCAGTGCATAAGTGTGCGAGTACAATATTACCCCTGGTAAAGTGGCAATCTTATATATCCCATAGGCATACAGCTCCACAAAGCCAGAACCTCCACCAAGAACCAGGATGTTTAGTCTGCAGACACTTGACGGATGTGTGAGGATGTGTACATGAGATTGTGTGTTAACTGAATCTTCCATAATAAAGCATGTGAAACTTGCATCACTCACTTCCCTTCTCCCATAAGGTTCAGGATCTCGTCTGACTTCTCCTCACTACAAGACGGAGGGTTGGTTATGAGAAAACGTATCCTAGTGCAGACAGGTTGTCTAAAATATAATTTAAATGAATTGCTGTCGCTGAAGATACATAAACATACCGGAATATCTTTGATATAGTACTGTAGCTAAGAACAAACAAAACATGTCTTCAGTAGGGGGCAGATGCAGCAAAACAAGCTAAATGCTGTAAAGTATGTGTTAACACAAGAACCAAGAGATCTCCAAAATATATTTTACTTGAATAAATGACAAACGATTGATTCGTCAGTGACATTATAAAGACATGTTTACCTCTTGGGAAGAGTTGGCAACTTGGGAAGAAAAAGGTTGGACTCGTCTTCAGAGGTGTAGAATGAGTTGAGGACACTGAAAGACACAACGTTTATATTTCACTACACAGTTCAGACACACTCAAAAGTATCTAGTGTAACCACTCCTCCCACCCTGTAGACCTGCTCTCCTCCAGCACCTCCATCCAGTGCATGCAGGGCACAGGCTTCTCCACTGGGAACAGGGGAAGGATCTCTGCCTTCTCTGCATCACACAGCACCACCAGCTTAAGTGTCCCCGAGGCTAAAGGCCAGGACTGAACACAAAACAGAGGACGCACATTAGATAAGCAGTGAACAAATGCAGAGGCTGACACACTGTGCTGTAGTAAATGTGTTGTGTTGAGTGTGTGAAGGTTTGTTGTTGTAACAGTGGTAATGTAACATAACATATGCTTCCAATGTGATAAGTAACTTGAGACATTCAGGTCTATCTCTTGCCATCAGGTCTCCAAACAAGCGCCGCGATCTCCTTTCCCGTATTCTCATTGGGTGGCAAACTCCAAACACGCTGGAAATGTGCAAGGCGATGCAGTAGCAGCTACAACACAAACATAGATTGACACGCAGATGACTCCCATAATAAACTGATGTGATCTGGTATTGATCTGGGTATGAAAGTGTGGGTGTGTTTCTCTCCTTACCTAGCCAGCAGTGTTTGCGAGGGCAATGAGATCTCTCTTTGGAAACTATGCCATACACAGAACTGGATTTGGGAGCTGCTTCTCCCCCACTTGATGAAAGGCAGGCATTATTGTGTACTGAAAATAGAATACAGCAGCATTAACAAGATCATGCCAGGGGGCACAGTTTTGCTGCACTTTTTATTAAAGAAATAGTTAGCGAAATGTGTCAATGACAAGTGTCTAAGAGTTTGTAAATAATCTCTAATAGCCCAGACTAGAGGCTGGCAGTGACACCTATCCTATAATCTGGTCCCCAGGTTAATTGCGTCAGGGGAACGAGATCAAAGATGATCTACTATAATAATGAGAGGATGTGCCTCTACCTCTCTGACGAGAGTAGCCCGATGAGATTGAGACAGGTACAGAACAAAAACACAACAGTAGAAGACACCTTTATCACTGTTAGCCTAGATTGCCAACGCGTGCAAGCTATGCTAGCCAGTGACAAGAAGCAACATTGTAATAATTATTAAAATATTAGCTAGCTAGTTGATGTTTAATTGATCAACAATTGTCTTGTAAAGTTGACTTGTCAATAGCCAGCTTGCTAAATTAAGTCAACTCGCTAACAACAACTGTGAGGGGAAAGAAATAGCCAGTGTATGGCATTTTACTGTGCTGGGATGTCTGAGGACCAACTATGTTACTTTCAAAATAGCTACTAACGATAACAGTTTATAGCTAGCTAGCTCATTATTCGCACTTCGTTGCTGACAGCGCCGTGACATAAGTCTTGACCAATTGTCTTCAAGTCTGAGTAGCCAATGAAATACAAGCAATGGGGAAATTGAAAGGACAAACTAAACTAGTGTGCTGCTGAAAAAAAGATCGCTTCTTCGTTTGGCTGCTACTATCTAACTGCTGTTTGGGGATAGCTAGCTAGATATTATTGTCAATGCGTGTAGATTTAATAAAATTTAAAAATTGACCAGTAAAAAATGAAATTAGATGACCAAATACAATATCTCATTACTGGCTGGGCATTCGTGTAGTTGGATGATGGCCCCTTTGGATGATTGGGACACAGACCCACCTAGAGTTTAAATGGTTATCATCAATGTGAGAGCTAAAAAAATGAAATACTTCAGAAAAGTTGAAGTGGTAAATGACCATAAGTGTTAACTGACATTTCGGTCTGTAAACAGTTCTCTAGTCTAGTTGAAAGGACGCTCAGATTGGAAAAGCTCCAGTTCTATTCTTGCCAGACCATGAGCGAGGCTATTCGAAGACACCACCAATTAATGCAGTTATTTTTAAATTATACCCTCAACAAGGTACACTTAAGCTATTTCAATATAGAAGATGGATGGTGTAAGTCCATGGGGCTTTGAAAAGATGAGTGGGGTGTGTGTTCTGGCGCAGTGAATGAAGGGCTGGTGCTGTGGGACAGTTGATGGAGAAGTGGTGTTGGTGTCAGTGGTTTGCCAGTGTGTGTGTGAGGGGGATTTCTGGTTTGATAGAGCTGTCCCAATGGACATTCCTCCCTGCCCTGTAACTAGCACTTAACTCTAATCAGTAGTTGGAGAACCGGAATAGCTCTGTGCTGTTAGGACCAACCGTCTGCCATAACGGCCCACAGATTAACCAAGTGAGGCTGCAGAGCCAGAACGTGTCTGTGCCCTTCCAACCCAACCTTAGTTTCGCCGAGCAAATTTGGCTCAAGCTGAAAACTGTCGCTACCTGTCACTCAGGGTATAAGGCAGAGGCATCAGTGAGAGACAGCCTGCAGAGAGAGGACAGAGAGTATTTCAAGGCTAATGGAGAGGATGTGGGCTCAGGAGAAAGCATTGCTTGGACCATAAGTTACCCTGGCCCCCAACCTCCATTGTGCAGAAAACGCTCATACACTGAAGAGTCTATACTAATAACAGCTTCTTCAGAGGCTCAGTGGCAGGTCACAGGTCAATGAGTCAACTCCACTGGCCACAGAGGAGGCAGAGTTACAGCGGAGAGAAAAGGGAGATGTCAAGCTCTGATTCAAGATTAGCATCATCTCCTAACCCTAACCCATACTGTGACTGACAAAGCCTGGCCTTCCTCCTCCCCCATATTTATGGTACAGACAGATGCATACTGTGCAGGTAGCAGAGTACATTCATCTTTCATGACCACCAGCTTTGTAGGTTTGATAGAGCAACATGTTGAGGTACAAAGTGAAAAGACTCCCAGTTCCATGTGTTAGAGAGTGTGTATGTGTGAGTATTTCATTCTGTGTGTAAAGTACTGTATATATTGTAATAAGTGGAAAGTATTACTCCCCTGCGGTTTCCTCATATACCCCACCCCCCTCCCCCCTCGCTCTTTCTAAGTATTTCTCTCTCTCTTCTCTCTCTCAGCAGCATTCTGGCTGTGAAACCTGAGCCCGATGCCAAATATAACCTGACACAGTGAGCGGTCAAACGCTGGGACAGATGGGACAGCACTCTGGAGGCACCGCTCAAGTGGCCCTAGACCTGCTCACAGTGCTCCTACTCACTGCCCGACCGAAAAAGCTACTTTGCTGGAAAGAGACGCTTCTGACTTTCTCACACACAGATAATCTTAAGAGAGAACTGGAAACACTAGACTGGTACAATACCTTTGGAGAAAAACTTGAAGGTGAGGCTGTTATTTACCATTTATTGTCGACAATATTAGTAGAATGTCCTGGAGATGATGTTTCCTTCATTTAATCAGCACCACGAGATCCTTCGAACTTCCCACTGGTCACAGACGTCAATTCAACATCTATTCCACATTGGTTAAAGGTAATTTCATTGACATGACGTGGAAACAACATTGATTTAACCAGTATGTGCCCAGTGGGTTGTGATATTAGAAAGACGCTTAGAGAAATCTCTAGATACGTATTTACTGTTAGTGTATGTGGGGATATTCACTTTGCGTTTGAGATCCAGTTAGTGTCAGAACTGCAAGGAAAATGTGGTTATTTTCACTCAATATTACCATTACATCAAAGTACGTTACAAAGTCAGTAATAAGTAAGTAGTTATTGAACAGTGATAGCCTAATTGACGTACTCTGTTCTATTCTGTCATTGACAGCATTTACAATGACCATTGACAGTGGCCATTGACTTTTTGTCAATCAGTTTAAAATATAAAAAAATATTCCCCATTCATAATGAATCAATGTTGTATAGATTACTTATTTTCCACATGGAAAATAACAGGCTCTGAAGAGAATACTGTCCCTTGTGTGCCTGACTGTGAATACATATGTGTGTATGTATCTGTGTGTCCTGTGTGAGCTCCTGTATGTGCTATACTGTAGTGTGTGTGTTTAAAGGGGCCGTTTTTTAGGGTGGAATTGTACTGCTGCTGTGAAACTTAGCCCAAGGGGAATAAAAACAACAACAGCTGGTCTCCTGGACGCCATGGCAGGCAGAATGTCACACTTGTATATACCACACTGACACACAAACACACTCACTTTTATACAGACGAGCCTATTGCATACAAGTCTGTACAGTACCGTCATCTACAATATAGTCACGGAGCTCACATGTAGATGTAGCCTACTGTACATAACACACAGAGCTGTGCTTGAGATATTGATCACTGTCTGCGAAGAGTTTCATAAATGTCTGGTATGACCAAAACAAACCCTTTTCCTCTGTGAAGGTGCATCTCTCTCTCTCTCTTTCACTCTCTCTTTCACGCTCTTTCACTCTCTCTCTTTCACTCTCGCTCTCTTTCACTCTCTCTCTCTCTCTTTCATTCTCTCTCTCTCTCTTTCATTCTCTCTCTCTTTCATTCTCTCTCTCTCTCTCTTTCATTCTCTCTCTCTCTCTCTCTCTCTCTCTTTCACTCTCTCTCCCTCTCTCTCTCCCTCTCTCTCTCTCTCTCTCTCTCTCTCTCTTTCACTCTCTCTCCCTCTCTCCTCTCTCTCTCTCTCTCCTCTCTCTCTGCCCTCTGATCTCATCTCTCTCTCTCCCGCCCTCGTCTCTGCCCTCTCTCTCCTCTCTCTCTCCCTCTCTATCTCTCCCTCTTCCATCCTCCTCCCTCTCCTCTTCCTTCACCTCTCTCTCTCTCTCTCTCTCTCTCTCTCTGCTCCTCTCTCTCTCTCTCTCTCTCTCTCTCTCTCTCTCCCTCTCTCTCTCTCTCTCTCTCTCTCTCAGTGAGTTCTACATACAGTGCCTTCGGGAAGTATTCAGACTCCTTGACGTTTTCCATATTTTGTTACGCTACAACCAGGGTTGGGTAGGTTACTTTCTAAATGTAATCCGTTAGTTACTAGTTACCTGTCCAAAATTGTAATCAGTAACGTAACTTTTGGATTACCCAAACTCAGTAACGTAATCTGATTACTTTCAGTTACTTTTAGATAACTTTCCCCTTAAGAGGCATTAGAAGAAGACAAAAATGTATGTTACCAATTGAACAACATGTATTGCAGGATAAATCAATGTTAAAGTTTACATATCTGGCCATATATGGATGTAACATATGACTTTACGGTTCGGTTATGTAGGCTTCTTCTATCACTTTCTACTATATATAATAATATGATTCAATTATATCTTTACATTAAAAACCAAAGTCTACCAGAATTCCAGTCATTCCAATAAATGTTATACCCCTTCATCTTCAAGAATAGGACATGGAAATATGGAAGTGTAGATTATCCAAATTGTTTACCTGAGCATGACCTCAAAACTAAGGACTTATTAGCCAGCCCTACTCTGTTGTTTATGATTTTGTTGTCATGGAGGCCTGGAGAAATGTAACCACTCTCAGATGAATAGACAGAGCTATGGATGCAAGGACTGACCATCCATGATATCAAAATTATTGTTTTAACCATGTTATGAGGATATACAGTGTTTGTTTACATTTACAATGTTTACAAACATTGGGGAAAAACAAGCTTATATTTTGGGTTCTCATGGAGTGTGACAGTTGAACTAAGCTCATGAGGGATTTATAAGTTATATTCCTCAAGAATCAATGGACTTACAGTACCAGTCAAAAGTTTGGACACACCTACTCATTGAAGGGTTTTTCTTTATTTTTACTATTTTCTACATTGTAGAATAATAGTGAAGGCATCAAAACTATGAAATAACACATATATATATTTTATATTTGATGTTCCTCAAAGTAGCCACCCTTTGCCTTGATGACAGCTTTGCACACTCTTGATATTCTCTCAATCAGCTATGAGGTAGTAACCTGGAATGCATTTCAATTAACAGGTGTGCCTTGTTAAAAGTTGTGACAAGGTAGTGGTGGTATATAGAAGATAAGCCTATTTGGTAAAAGTCCATATTATGGCAAGAACAGCTCAAATAAGCAAAGAGAAACGACAGTCCATCGTTACTTTAAGACATGAAGGTCAGTCAATCCGGAAAACATCAAGAACTTTGAAAGTTTCTTCAAGTGCAGTCGCAAAAACCATCAAGAGCTATGATGAAACTGGCTCTCATGAGGACCACCAAAGGAAAGGAAGACCCAGAGTTACCTCTGCTGCAGAGGATAAGTTAGAGTTACCAGCCTCAGAAATTGCAGCCCAAATAAATGCTTCACAGAGTTCAAGTAACAGACACATCTCAACATCAACTGTTCAGAGGAGACTGCGTGAATCAGGCCTTCATGATCGAATTGCTGCAAAGAAACCACTACTAAAGGACACCAATAAGAGGAAGAGACATTCTTGGGCCAAGAAACACGAGCAATGGACATTAGACCGGTGGAAATCAGTCCTTTGGTCTGATGAGTCCAAATTTGAGATTTTTGGTTCCAACCGCCATGTCTATGTGAGACGCAGAGTAGGTGAACGGATGATCTCCGCATGTGTGGTTCCCACCGGGAAGCATGCAAGAGGAGGAGGTGTGATTGTCTGGGGGTGCTTTGCTGGTGACACTGTCTGTGATTTATTTTGAATTCAAGGCACACTTAGCGCCATCTCATCTGGTTTGCGCTTAGTGGGACTATCATTTGTTTTTCAACAGGACAATGACCCAACACACCTCCAGGCTGTGTAAGGGCTATTTAACCAACAAGGAAAGTGATGGAGTGCTGCATCAGATGACCTGGCCTCCACAATCACCCAACCTCAACCTAATTGCGATGATTTGGGATGAGTTAGACCGCAGAGTAAAGGAAAAGCAGCCAACAAGTGCTCAGCATATGTGGGAACTCCTTCAAGACTGTTGGAAAAGCATTCCAGGTGAAGCTGGTTGAGAGAATGCCAAGAGTGTGCAAAGCTTTCATCAAGGCAAAGGGTGGCTACTTTGAATAATATCAAATATCAAATGTATTTAGATTTTTTGAACACTTTTTTTGTCAACTACATGGTTCCATATGTGTTATTTCATAGTTTTGATGTATTCACTATTATTCTAATGTAGAAAATAGTAAAAATAAAGAAAAACCCTTGAATGAGTAGGTGTGTCCAAACTTCTGAATGGTACAGATACAGTAGTTATGGTCTTGTGAAGGCTGGCTGAATTCTGGCAAAGAGTATGTTATTTTATCTCATTATGTCTACAGATTCTCCTTTCTCTCTGTTTTTGTTTGCTTGGACATGTTGATACTGAAGACTGCTATCAGAAGAAACTCTGTAACCGATCATTGATAGCACTCAGGCTAAGAAGTGCGTTGCCAGTAATTGGAAGGTTAGTTATCCTCCCACAATGTCACAATGGATGTCAGAAATGTCAAGTTAAGTATCACTAGATTTGATTTATTTAAAGATTAAAGGTATACTGGGAAACTTTCATAAGGTCTGGATGCCTTATATGGAATACAGTATGACAAAAGGAGTCTGTATTGAAAACATGCTCATTCCTGGCCTTGGGGGTCTGCTGTCCTGTGGGTTGTCACTCTGGCCTTGGCCTAACACACCTGAAACCAATAATGAATATTTCACTAAGATCCTAAAGCTGAGTTGGGTTGGGGTGCTGCAGGGCAGTGAACCCCCAGGGGAAGGATGGGACAACCCAGCTATATTGTGTGCGAGTAAAAAGTGCTCTACGGTACTATTAGGCCAAATGAGATTACTTATATGGAGGATGTGCTGTTTATGTGTGTTCATTTAAATGTAGGTGTTTCCAAACCTTTCCCTGGGGATGTTTTTTTTTAAAAGGTGGGAAGGAAATTGTGTTGGGGAGAGAGTTGACTTATTGACTAGAATGGTAGGAGTCGGGCTTGCAGGTGGCTCGGGATGGCTGCAATTTGATATAGAGGATGTCTTAATAAAGACAATCAAAAATTAAGTCTTTGTACTTCATTTTTTAGAGAGTTGTTCATTATTGGTTAAAGGTGCAACACAATATCGATTATGGAATTACCCTTGATCTAGTTCAGTCTTATCAATCACTTAAACATATTTAAAAGGAGATGATCATGGACTTCAGGAAACAGCAGAGGGAGCACCCCCCTATCCACATCTACAGGACCACATTGGAGAAAGTGGAAAGCTTCAATTTCCTCGGCGTACACATCGCTGACATGACAACTGAAATGGTCTACCTAAACAGACAGTGTGGTGAAGAAGGTGCAGTGTGGTGAAGAAGGCGCAACAGTGCCTCTTCAACCCTCATGAACTTCTACAGATGTACAATTGAGAGCGTCCTGTCGGGCTGTATCACCGCCTGGTATGGCAACTGCACCTCCCGCAACCGCAGGGCTTTCCAGAGGGTGGTGCGGTCTGCCCAATGCATCACCGGTGGCAAACTACCTTCCCCCCAGGACACCTACAGCACCCGATGTCACAGGAAGGCCAAAAAGATCATCAAGGACAACAACCACCCAAGCCACTGTCTGTTCACCCCGCTATCATCCAGAAGGTGAGGTCAGTACAGGTGCATCAAAGCTGGGGCCGAGAGACTGAAAAACAGCTTCTATCTCAAGGCCATCAGACTGTTAAACAGCCATCACTAGCATATTAGAGCCTGCTGCCTATATACATAGACTTGAAATCACTGGCCACTTTAATAATGGAACACTAGTCACTTTAATAATGTTTACATATTTTTCATTACTCATCTCATATGTATATACTGTATTCTATTCTATTCTGCTGTCTATGCCTCTCTGACATTGCTCGTCCATATATTTATATATTCTTAATTCTATTTCTTTACTTAGATTTGTGTGTATTGTTGTGAAATTGTTAGATATTACTGCACTGTTGGAGCTAGAAACACAAGCATTTTGCTACACCCGCAATAACATCTGCTAAACATGTGTATGTGACCAATAAAAATGTGATTTGATTTGAGTAATGATCTCTTACCTAGCTTGCTGACTATGGGCATTTTTGTTTACCTTTGTTCTTCTAAATAGAGACGGCTACAAGGGCCATGGGTCATATTAAATAGTGTGGAAATGCAGGAAATTAGCTTTAGATCCCCCCCAAAAAAATCAGATGGAGGACCCCCAGACCCCCCCCGCAAGGTTATGTCTACCGACTTCTAAAACCAAAATTGGATTCACCCTCTTTCTAAGTTTCTAACTGAGATTTTCATCTCTGTCATATAGCCTACTGCTCGAATCAGATGCACTGTTTTGGTGTTTTCCCTTTTTCCCTCGAATTGCATTTTGGCAAATGTTTGAAAATTATGTTTTCTTGGCTGCTTCTTTACAGGAGTTGCATGTTTTGTTAAGATGAATTACCATAATCTAATTGTGATTTCTGTCATTCTGAGCACCATGTGGACATACTAATTAATGGGTTACAATGCATAAATAGTGCTGAGGGGTCTGAATACAGGAGAGTGACCTAAAACACACCTCCAGGCTGTGTAAGGGCTATTTAACCAAGAAGGAGAGTGATGGAGTGCTGCATCAGATGACCTGGCCTCCACAATCGCACAACCTCAACCCAATTGAGATGGTTTGGAATGAGTTGATCCACAGAGTGAAGGAAAAGCAGCCAACAAGTGCTCAGCATATGTGGGAACTCCTTCAAGACTGTTGGAAAAACATTCCTCATGAAACTGGTTGAGACAATGCAAAGCTGCCATGAAGGCAAAGGGTGGCTACTTTGAAGAATCTAAAATATGAACTATATTTTGATTTGTTTAACACTTTTTTGGTTACAGCATTATTCCATATGTGTTATTTCATAGTTTTGATGTCTTCACTATTATTTTAGAAAATGTAGAAAATAGTAAAAATAAAGAAAATCCCTTGAAAGATTAGGTGTGTCCAAACTTTGGACTGGTACTGTATATGTTAACTTTCGTAACTCTATGCTTGCAATGAATTGTTGCAGAGAGACAGAAAAGAATAAGGAAGTGAGAGGAGAGTCAGGGAAATATACAGTTAGGGTGAGAATAGAGGGAGGGATGGTGACAAATGCCAGTCAAGTCCACTTTGACCTCCGGAAAGCCCTTTGTAAATACCCACCAGCTGTCCCGAAAGAATGCTAGCCTGAGTCATCACAACTGAGCAACTGTTGGTTTGTGAGGGAGTGTGGGTTCATTTTATTTACTTATTATTATGTACTGTGGATGTGTGTATTGCTTACCATTAGTGTCTTTCTGTATCTACAGTGTTAACTGAATGTCATGTTTGTGTGTGTGTGTTACAGGATGCAGGACGGGAGCTGGAACCAGTCCCTCCCCCCCTCTCTGCTTATGAAGGATGGGCGTGGGGTTCCAGAAGGAGACGGGGGCGTGTTCTCGGAGGCTTCGTCTGATGGGGATCTGTACCTGGACTCTATGGCGGAGCTGGATGCTGGTGACGGGGACTTTCCAGACCTTACTGCCTTTCTCAGCCAAGACGAGATCAACCGCAGTCTGGACCTGGCCTGGGAGGCCTTCAGTGACGCAGAAGACTGGGTGGACCCTGTCTCCCCTATTCCCAAAACCCAGGAGCCGGCTCTCCACTACCACCCCTCCCTTGCCCCCTTCAACACCACAGAATACCTGACCAAAAGTCCCTGCTTCCCCCATCAGACAAAAGTCTCACCCATGGATGACAGCCACTCAGTCAAAGTCACCTCCAGCCAGAGTGTCCACCTCAGCAGGCCCATACAGGCCACCTTCGAAGCCACGGCCTCGCCTGAGAAGTTTGTCTGCCACAAGAACATCACCCCAGTCTATAAACAGGACAAGCCTCGGCTGGTCCATGAAGGCTTGGAGCTGAATGAACGGGCTGCCTCAGCCACGGAGTTCTGCAGCCGTGCCGCCACCTTCATCGAGGAGCTGTCCTCCATCTTTAAAGGCTCCACTCGGCTGGAGCAACAGGGGGAGGAAGACTCCTCCTCTCCCGACAGCGGGTACCTGTCTCCAAAGAGCCACCGGCTGGCCCCCCGGGGCTTTGCCTCTGTCCCTCCACAGCCTTTCATCCAACAGGTGGCGGCGCAACAGGGCCAGCCAGGCCTGGGTACCCAGCCAGCAAGCATGATGGGCGTAACGGGTGTGACGGGTGTCCCTCCACTGAGTGTGACCGGGGTGCCAGTTGTCTCTGGTCTAATGAGTGTGAATGAGTTGATGGGAGAGCAGCAGCACAGTGGAGCCCAGTTGATGGGGGAGCAGCACAGTGGAGCTCAGTGTGTAGATGGAGACCTGTCGCTGCCACACTTCACCCAAAAGCTGAAGAGTCAGGAGGTGGCAGAGGGACACCCCATCAGACTGGAGTGCAGGGTGGCAGGAAACCCTCAGCCACTGGTCAGGTAAGGAGACTGGTGCTTGGTGATCAGTGCTTATTTTTACGCTATTGTAGCCTCCTGAGTGGTGCAGCGGTCTAAGGCACTGCATCACAGTGCTAGCTGTGTCACTACAGATCTTGGTTAGATCCCAGACTGTGTCACAGCCGGCCGTGACCGGGAGACCAATGAGGCGGCACACAATTGTCCCAGCGTCGTCCGGGTTAGGGGAGGGTTTGGCCGGTCGGGATGTCCTTGTCCCATTGCGCTCTAGCGACTCCTGTGGTGGGCCGGGTGCATGTACGCTGACACTTGCCAGGTGTACGGTGTTTCCTCCGACACATTGGTGCGACTGACTTCCAGGTTAAGCGAACATTGTGTCAAAGAAGCAGTGCGGCTTGGCTAGGTTGTGTTTCGGAGGACGCCCGGATCTCGACCTTAGCCTCTCCCGAGTCCGTACGGGAGTTGCAGTCATGGGACAAGACTGTAACTACCAATTGCGGAGAAAAAGGGGTGAAAAAAAATATACAAAATCAAACATATGTATACGCTACTGTATATCTATTTATCCTTTAATTGAGATCTCCAATGGTACGTGTTGCCCATGTGATGCAGTGGGTAAAGATTAGAACGCTGGCATCTTTCCTTCCGATACTGGAAAGTACAGTCACAGAAACTATATTTAGTCCAACAGTTCCAAGGCAGTTGATCCTCTGGTTTGTCTCGACACCAATGTCCTTCCCCCCTAAGGGAGGTGGATCCCCAGGGTGGAGACTTTTGAAAAGATCCCCCTCTGGAAGCGGGTCTATTGAAACACACGGACTCCCCATTTGGAGACAAACACGTGGTGACTTTGGAGTTTTGTTCTGAGAGGATTTGGATGTATGGCGGAAAAAGATCCAACTGAAACACTAAGGCGCTCATACTCACATAGACTGATGTCAGTGGTATGACGCTCAACCTTCAGTCAGCGATAGGGTTGCTGGCTGTGGGAGTGGGAGATTGGGGGAACGGGAGGAGGTAGGAGTTGAGAGCTGTTGGGTGTCGAGAAGGCCTCCTTGGAACACCTGCTGTGTGTTTGGGAGAGTTCCACTGTGTTTAACTATAGAGTAACCAATAAGCCTTGTGACCAGGTGCTAGTGGAGGCGCTGTCGGGTCAGGGAGTTTCTGCCTGGGCAGTCGTTCTGCTCCTTTTGAAAATACAGCGCCCCCTGGCTGTAGGGATTTGGATCAGTCCAAATACAGATGGTGAGTCCTGGGGGCCGTGGTTCTGACATGGTTCTCTCCTCTCCTGGTGAGCTACAGTATAAGGGGCCACTTCCTCGGCTGTATAAATAGTCTCCAGGCCAACAGGAGCCAGGAATGTAGTAAGCAATGTCATGACACAGCGTTTTCCGTCACCTCACATCTTCACACCTTCTTGGGAAATATGAAGGATGTATTTTACCACTAGGAAACAGGAGAAGGGAGACAGCCATGGAGAGGGAGAGAGAGGAAGAGGGGGAGAGGCTAATATAGGCTGAGACTGGAATAGATCATTTTGGTTTGTTTTGTGTTTTCTTTTACCTATATGTAGTTTATTTGTGTCTGAATGTTGCTTGTATAATCAGTCTGGGATTGTGATTTTGATGTTTACAAGTCAGGAATTGTCTGAATTTTTGATGTAAGACTGAGGTCTTGTTTACTCCAAGTCTTGGGGATCTGGATAGAACATGGTTCACCCAGATGTTTTGTCACTTATCCTGCAGATACCCACTTTTGAGTCTTGTCTTGTTTTCTGTCTATTGACACTAGGTGGCACTGTGGTATTTATCATTCAGAAAGATGTTGCACAGTGTCTTCAGTGTCCCCATTGGAATCTGCACTATACCAAGTGGCATCCCAGTAATGAATGAATATGTTGATAACATGTCGACATATATGTATAAGAACATCTACTGGTGTTAGTTTCACGTGCACTGAGAAATATCAGGGGTTTTAGATAATGTTTACATACCCTACATTACTCATCTCATATGTATATACTGTACTCTATACCATCTACTGCATCTTGCCTATGCCGTTCGGCCATCGCTCATCCATATATTTATATGTACATATTCTTATTCATTCCTTTACACTTGAGTGTAAAAGGTAGTTGTTGTGAAATTGTTAGATTACTTGTTAGATATTACTGCTCGGTCGGAACTAGAAGCACAAGCATTTCACTACACTCGCATTAACATCTGCTAACCATGTGTATGTGACCAATAAAATTTGATTTGATTAGATTTTCCACCACAACATTCAGTCAACTGCTTCTCCTGCGTTGTGTATGTTTTTTGTTCTCCAGGGAAATGGAGGGTGTAGCAGGGTAAACTCTATGTAGCAGGGTAAACTCTATGTAGCAGAGTAAACTCTATGTAGCAGAGTAAACTCTATGTAGCAGGGTAAACTCTATGTAGCAGAGTAAACTCTATGTAGCAGGGTAAACTCTATGTAGCAGAGTAAACTCTATGTAGCAGGGTAAACTCTATGTAGCAGAGTAAACTCTATGTAGCAGGGTAAACTCTATGTAGCAGAGTAAACTCTATGTAGCAGAGTAAACTCTATGTAGCAGAGTAAACTCTATGTAGCAGGGTAAACTCTATGTAGCAGGGTAAACTCTATGTAGCAGAGTAAACTCTATGTAGCAGGGTAAACTCTATGTAGCAGAGTAAACTCTATGTAGCAGGGTAAACTCTATGTAGCAGAGTAAACTCTATGTAGCAGAGTAAACTCTATGTAGCAGAGTAAACTCTATGTAGCAGGGTAAACTCTATGTAGCAGAGTAAACTCTATGTAGCAGAGTAAACTCTATGTAGCAGGGTAAACTCTATGTAGCAGAGTAAACTCTATGTAGCAGGGTAAACTCTATGTAGCAGGGTAAACTCTATGTAGCAGGGTAAACTCTATGTAGCAGGGTAAACTCTATGTAGCAGGGTAAACTCTATGTAGCAGAGTAAACTCTATGTAGCAGGTAAACTCTATGTAGCAGAGTAAACTCTATGTAGCAGAGTAAACACTATGTAGCAGAGTAAACTCTATGTAGCAGAGTAAACTCTATGTAGCAGAGTAAACTCTATGTAGCAGGGTAAACTCTATGTAGCAGAGTAAACTCTATGTAGCAGAGTAAACTCTATGTAGCAGGGTAAACTCTATGTAGCAGAGTAAACTCTATGTAGCAGGGTAAACTCTATGTAGCAGAGTAAACTCTATGTAGCAGGGTAAACTCTATGTAGCAGAGTAAACTCTATGTAGCAGGGTAAACTCTATGTAGCAGGGTAAACTCTATGTAGCAGGGTAAACTCTATGTAGCAGGGTAAACTCTATGTAGCAGAGTAAACTCTATGTAGCAGGGTAAACTCTATGTAGCAGAGTAAACTCTATGTAGCAGGGTAAACTCTATGTAGCAGGGTAAACTCTATGTAGCAGAGTAAACTCTATGTAGCAGAGTAAACTCTATGTAGCAGGGTAAACTCTATGTAGCAGAGTAAACTCTATGTAGCAGGGTAAACTCTATGTAGCAGAGTAAACTCTATGTAGCAGAGTAAACTCTATGTAGCAGGGTAAACTCTATGTAGCAGGGTAAACTCTATGTAGCAGGGTAAACTCTATGTAGCAGGGTAAACTCTATGTAGCAGAGTAAACTCTATGTAGCAGGGTAAACTCTATGTAGCAGAGTAAACCCTATGTAGCAGAGTAAACTCTATGTAGCAGGGTAAACTCTATGGGGTTAGAAGCCTGAGCTACAGCCTCTGACTGAGGCTTTCATGAACATACTTTTCTTGAAGTGTTCCCCTGCTCTTCATCCATCTCTCTCACCAGGACAGACACACAATAACAGTCAGACTCCCTCTGGGACTGTTGTGTGGTGGAAAGTGAACAGCTCTTATCCTGGTCAGGACTATATGAGACAGTGCTGTCAGGGAAATGTTGAGGACCAGAGATTCCATGTCAAATGAAGAACACGTCCCCTGAATTAATATTCTCAGTCCTGGGCTGGCCCTAGTTTTAATACACCATAACATGTAATCTACCCTCTGGCTTATAATGCAACTACTCCTGACAATCCAACTGTAAGTAGCCTTGCACGAGCCTGAATGGCTCATAGGAGCAGGAGCCTATCTGTAGCATGAGGCAGCTTGATGTACAAGTAAACCCCATGAACAGGACGCTAGTCTATCTCCTTAATGCTGAGGGCCAAGCAGAGACGCACTGAGTCCCATTTTTACATTCTTTGGTATTACTCGGCCAGCCTCACAATCTCAGGGCGGACACTAACCACAAGGCCACTGAGTGGGTAGAAGCATCATCATTTGAGCTGTATGCTACAGGACCCCTTTACGATAGAGACAATCAATTCCAGGTGTGGAGAGACATGCCATGTATGTAAACATTGGGTTTGGCGTAGCAGACAGTGTACATTGCCCCCAGGCCTTGTAGGTGCTGTATAGATTTATGTGTGCAGGGTTTGCTGACACAGGCCAAGTGGGGTCTGCGTGTGTGTGTGGATTTTAAGGATGAAGCCACCTCCGTGTGTGTGTGTGTGTCACGTCCTTTCCCTGCAGTTGTACCCCAGGAGCTTGCAGGGGTTTTGGGAATTACCCTGTAATGTGATACCTAGGTTGATTTACTGCTGTAAAGTACCGCAGGGATGCTTTGATTCACAATTTCAGGAACTGTAATCAACTGCTGCCTCCCCACCCAGGAGCAAAGGGTCAAAACAATTTATCTAGATTTTACAGAATGGCCAACATTCCTAGCCTACATATCCCTTGCTCTTTAATTGGAACATTTTAACTATGACCTATAAATGAACATCTTATGTAATGTGTTTATTTTAGTTGCACATTATCTCCTTGGAAGCCCTCCTTAAAAACCTGGCCGTAGAGATAGCCTCAGTAATATGGCCATGGTTTATTATTTGTCATAACAAGGTTTTAGGAAGGGTCATGGGTCATGGCTCTAACTCCTTGGTCAAGCACATCAACCTGCTAATCTTATCAAATGAGATACCAGGAAAGATACAAAATAGATAGCTTTTCCTTCCTGCCCCCCCCCCTTTTCGCTTTATGTACACGTGATGTACGTACTGTATGTGTGGATGGATGTGGGTCTCCAAGATAATCATTATTGGACTGTTCACTACCCTATAGCACGCTTGTCTCAAAGGGCCATTCTCAAGCACACATGTATGTGTTTTCTATGTGTTCCAGAGGATAACTATTATTTCTCCGACCCTTTGTTCCTCATTACCCTCATTTCAATGGCTAATTGTCTCTATTGTGAGTGTGTTCTTATATACATGTTTGTGTGTGTGTGTGTGTGTGGTGTTGGTGTGTGTTTGTGTTTTTATCTTCCTTTACTTCCCACCAGTCTGTCTTTAATGGTTGCTCCCCATTTTAACAGTCATTTCCCCGGGCAGGGGCTTTGATGGGGTTGCCAGGTCTTTGCAGGAGATCCCCTTCCTCACCTCTAAAAATGCCTTTTGCCCATTCACTCTCAGGGTAACGAGTTGGTGATGCGGTAGCAGTGCCAACATTTCACATGCTCACTGGGACAGGCATTCCTGGTGGCTGGGCGCGGTCTCCCATGGTCGTGGGCGACTGCAGTTGTCTGTGTTCTTGGTGGGAGAGTCCTACGGTCCCCGAGCGCCTGGTATTTCTCAGTGTACACTTCGGCTCCTCAAACACACTGGTTTATACTGAGAGAGAGGCCTGTTCGGCATCAGGGATGTGTGTGTGTGTGTGTGTGTGTGTGTGTGTGTGTGTGTGTGCGTGTGCGTGTACGTGTGTGTGCGTGTGTGTGTGTGTGTCGGGGACACCTCCTCTAAAGGTCTGATTATATTAGCAGCAGTGTTGTTTTTGGATGCCTTTCCCAGAGAGAGATGATGCCTTAACTGTCTGTTCAGAAGAGTAGAAGAGAATCCATCTTTAATTGTTGTGTGTTGGATGTGTTATTTAAGGCTTCCCATGTGATGTTCTTTCTTGTCATCACCATAACTGCTTGCCGTACAAAGCATTTTGTAAACTGTCCTTGGAGTAGAGAGTCGGTAGGGAGACGTAGAAGGAGACAGCTGTGGGGAAACAGCCTTGGCTACATGGGATAAACCAAACACACACAACCCCAGAGGAAACTTGAGGAAGATGAGAAGCTAGAGAGGAATTTTGAGCTGAAATCCAAACAAGGCAGCGTTTCCAACACTTGCGGGAACACGCCACTCACTACGCTGATGTTGGAATTTGTCATCAAATATAGGAATCTTGTTTAAATTAAACATTCCCATTTTGTACAGACTATGTTTACTCACACATGCCTATAAAAATGTTTTCCCACCTAGTAGAACCTGGTGACTAAACTATATTTTATTTTTTTACTTTATTCAACCTTTATTTAACTAGGCAAGTCAGTTAAGAACAAATTCTTATTTACAATGACGACCTACCAAAAGGCAAAAGGCTTCCTGCGGGGACGGGGGCCTGGGATGAAATATATATATACAATATAAATATAGGACAAAACACACATCACAACACTACATAAAGAGAGACCTAAGACAACAACATAGCAAGGCATCAACACATGACAACACAGCATGGTAGCAGCACAAACCATGGTACAAACATTATTGGGCATAGACAACAGCATAAAGGGCAAGAAGGTAGAGACAACAATTCATCACACAAAGCAGCCAGTACTGTCAGTAAGAGTGTCCATGATTGAGTCTTTGACTGAAGAGATTGAGGTAAAACTGTCCAGTTTGAGTGAGAGTGAGAGTGAGAGTGAGAGTGAGAGTGAGAGTGAGAGTGAGAGAGTGAGAGAGTGAGAGAGTGAGAGTGAGAATGAGAGAGTGAGAGAGTGAGAGAGTGAGAGAGTGAGAGAGAGTGAGAGAGTGAGAGAGTGAGAGAGTGAGAGAGAGTGAGAGAGGTGAGAGAGAGTGAGAGAGTGAGAGAGTGAGAGAGTGAGAAGTGAGATAGTGAGAGTG
>NW_021823113.1:27081-57446 GCF_901001165.1 Salmo trutta | reverse complement strand
GAAGAGAGAGAGAAACAGACGGAGAGCAGAGGGGGGTGAGAGAGAGAGAGAGAGAGAGAGAGAGAGAGAGAGACAACAGAGAGACAGAGAGAGAGAGAGACAGAGAGACATAGAGAGAGAGAGAGAGAGAGAGACATACAGAGAGAAAGAGAGAGAGAAACAGACAGAGAGAGAGAGACAGAGAAAGAGAGAGACAGAGAGAGAGAGAGAGAGAGGGAGAGACAGAGAGTGTTAATGTCAATTCCAAAAATATTAAGGAAATCTGTGTGTGAGAAAACATGTTGGTCTATTTGGTAGAGCTCTGAGTTCTACCGGTAGGGGGGTCGATTCCGGGGACCACTCATACGTAAAATGCACGCATGACTAAGTCGCTTTGGATAAAAAGCGTCTGCTAAATTATAATAAGGAATGAGGGCTTCTACTCAGCCGAACCATCTCTCTCTCTCTCTCTCTCTCTCTCTCTATTGGCAAATGAGAAATAAACAAGGGGAAACATTAGTAAATATTACACTCACAAAGGGATTACATTAATATTGATGTTTCATATGTTATATTATTGGCTGTGTACAGAGTTGTAACAATGTGCACGTTGTTGAAGTATAAAAGGGAAAATAAACAAACAGATACATATGGGTTGTATTTACAACGTTATATCTTCTTGCTGTGATGAAACGCTGCGATATTCCACCTATCAGATACAGGAGTTTATCAATGTTTGATTTGTTTTCAAAATGATTTGTTTGAGTGTGTAATCTGTCTGAAATATGTGTCTCTAATATGGTCATACATTTGGGCAGGAGGTTAGGAAGTGCAGCTCAGTTTCCATCTCATTTTGTGGGCAGTGTGCACATAGCCTGTCTTCTCTTGAGAGCCAGGTCTGCCTACGGCGGCCTTTCTCAATAGCAAGGCTATGCTCACTGAGTCTGTACAGAGTCAAATACTGTCTTAATCTATGGTCAGTCACCATAGCCAGGTATTCTGCCACTGTGATTTTTTTGTCAAATAGTATATAAATATCTTTTTGTTTTTCCGCCATCTCTCTCTTACATATTTGTTTCCTCAGCAGCTCTCTTCACCTCTCCTCTCACCAGCTGTGTCTCTCAGCTACCTGATGTCTCTTCATTTTCTTTCTTTCTTTCTTTTCTACAACTCTATGCATCACTTATTCCTCTGCATCCCCTTAGTATCCCCTGCTCTATCTCCCCCTTCCCTCTCTCTGTCTTTCTCTCCCTCCTTCATTAATCACAGTCTAATTCCTTCGTCCGTGTCCAGTGGAAGGTGATGTGTATGTTCATTACTGTCTCCTTCCTGCCCCAGGCCACCACAGCGCTCCGTGTGTCTGTGTGCATGCCACAGCCCCTCTATAATGACCAGCTGTGACTGGGCCTTGATGTCTTTGCCAACCACAAACAGGTGGGCACCCCTCAGCTGGCAGACAGCAAATAGACCACACAAAGGGAGGGAGGGAGGGAGGGGGTGAAGTGAGGAAGAAATGGAGCGACAGAGAGAGAGAGAGAGAGAGAGAGAGAGAGGGTGAAGAGAGGAATATATGGAGGAAGCGGGAGAGAGAGAGAGGGGGAGAGAGAAGAGGGGTGAAGGGAGGAAGAGATGGAGAGAGACAGAGGGAAAAAGATAGAGAGAGATATTTCTCTCAGATTACATAGAACCCCATATCATTTGAAAAAAACAAATCCAATTGTATAAACTCCCACTGAGCTGCACATCCTAACCATCCTAACCTCCTGCCAAATGTATGACCATATTAAAGACACAGATCTCCAAAGAATTTGAAAACAAACTCAATTTTGATAAACTCCCATATCTACTGGGTGAAATACCACAGTTTACCATCACAGCAGCAAGATTTGTGACCTGTTGTCACAAGAAAAGGGCAACTAGTGAAGAACAAACACCATTGTAAATACAACCCATATTTATGTTTTTTATTTTCCCTTTTTTTGTACTATTTGCACATTGTTACAATAATGTTTTATATATATATATACACACACTATTTTAATGTATACAGACATGGTATGACATGTGAAATGTCTCTAGGCTTGGGAAACTTTGTGAATGTAATGTTGTACTTCCGGTCCGGAGCGAATAATAATAATTCCATTATTTATCAAAATATATGTTTGTAAACGTACCATTAAAAAGTAACATGGTGATTGAGCTTCTATATAGCTGTACCGTGATATTTGCATTGCTACTAAGTAAACCTCCAATTGGTCCCCACTATTCCACCCGCTAAAAGCCCTCCTGATCCCTAGTTGGGTTGTCATCCCAATGCCCGGCAGACCACCCCTGACCCCCCGTATCCCAGGGCCCTGAACAGACTGGGATCCATCCTGGGAAAAGAGCACACAGAGCCATTTACAGAACAGAAGTAGATCAACCACCAAATGCATTTTCATCGCCCTCACCTCCATTTGGATTATATACAAGTATTGCTATCTGGTCCGGAGCGAGCAGTTGCACTTCGCTTCGCTCCACAGGTAATATTACACTTCATTACATTACAACGGTTTGGTTTGTTTGATCTGAGCAATTTTTCTTAGCTATCAAAGATAATTGTGTAGTTTAGAGTAATTAGAGTAATTATCGAGGCTAGCTATTTTTTCGTCCTCCTAACGTAGTCAACACTGCTAGCTGCTAGCTGCTAGCTAGTCAACACTGCTAGCTAGCCAAACTCTACCGACTAGCAGCACTGTAGAAACTATTACATTACAACGGAACGACTTGATTAGTGTAGTGTTAGTGTTAGTTAGCTAGCTACATAGTTGTCTTTGCTGTCTTTGTATCTAAGATAATTGTGTAGTTTAGAGTAATTATCGAGGTTAGCTAGCCAGCCGCGACGCGACGCCTTGTCCTGACTCCAGACTTAGTCAACACACCTAGTCATCAAACCCACTGCTAGCTAGTGGGTTTGCTAGCTAGCCAACCATTACCGACTAGCAGCGCTGTAGATACTAATACATTACAATGGAACGATTTGACTAGTGCAGTGTTAGCTAGCTAGCTACATAGTTGTCTTTGTCATAGCTTGATAATTGTGTAGTTTAGTAATTATCGAGGTTAGCTAGCCAGCTATTTCCGTCCCCCGCGACGCCATTGTTCCATACCTAGCCAACTATTACCGACGAGCAGCATTGTAGAAACTAAATACATTACAAAGGAAGGTCTTGATTAGTGTTATATTGATTAGTGTTATGTTAGCTAGCTACAAAGTTGCTTTTGTATCATGACAAGGTGTAGTACTGAAACTATCGAGGTTACCTAGCCAGCTACACGTTCAAACAAAGTCAACAACGCAGCCACTGCTAGCTAGCCTACTCCACCAGCCAGCAGTACTGTATCATTTTCGTCATTTTAGTCAATAAGATTTTCGCAACGTAAGCTTAACTTTCTGAACATTCGAGACGTGTAGTCCACTTGTCATTCCAATCTCCTTTGCATTAGCGTAGCCTCTTCTGCAGCTTGTCAACTATGTGTCTGTCTATCCCTGTTCTCTCCCCTCTGCACAGGCCATACAAACGCTTCACACCGCGTGGCCGCTGCCACTCTAACCTGGTGGTCCCAGCGCGCACGACCCACGTGGAGTTCCAGGTCTCCGGCAGCCTCTGGAACTGCCGGTCTGCGGCCAACAAGGCTGAGTTCATCTCAGCCTATGCTACCCTCCAGTCCCTAGACTTCCTGGCGCTGACGGAAACATGGATTACCACAGATAACACTGCTACTCCTACTGCTCTCTCCTCGTCTGCCCACGTGTTCTCGCATACCCCTAGAGCATCGAGCCAGCGGGGTGGTGGCACTGGAATCATCATCTCTCCCAAGTGGACATTCTCTCTTTCTCCCCTGACCCATCTGTCTATCTCCTCATTTGAATTCCATGCTGTCACAGTTACCAGCCCTTTCAAGCTTAACATCCTTATCATTTATCACCCTCCAGGTTCCCTTGGAGAGTTCATCAATGAGCTTGACGCCTTGATAAGTTCCTTTCCTGAGGATGGCTCACCTCTCACAGTTCTGGGTGACTTTAACCTCCCCACGTCTACCTTTGACTCATTCCTCTCTGCCTCCTTCTTTCCACTCCTCTCCTCTTTTGACCTCACCCTCTCACCTTTCCCCCCCTACTCACAAGGCAGGCAATACGCTTGACCTCATCTTTACTAGATGCTGTTCTTCCACTAATCTCATTGCAACTCCCCTCCAAGTCTCTGACCACTACCTTGTATCCTTTTCCCTCTCGCTCTCATCCAACACTTCTCACTCTGCCCCTACTCGGATGGTATTGCGCCGTCCCAACCTTCGCTCTCTCTCTCCCGCTACTCTCTCCTCTTCCATCCTATCATCTCTTCCCTCTGCTCAAACCTTCTCCAACCTATCTCCTGATTCTGCCTCCTCAACCCTCCTCTCCTCCCTTTCTGCATCCTTTGATTTTCTCTGTCCCCTATCCTCCAGGCCGGCTCGGTCCTCCCCTCCTTCTCCGTGGCTCGACGACTCACTGCGAGCTCACAGAACAGGGCTCCGGGCAGCCGAGCGGAAATTGAGGAAGACTCGCCTCCCTGCGGACCTGGCATCCTTTCACACCCTCCTCTCTACATTTTCCTCTTCTGTCTCTGCTGCTAAAGCCACTTTCTACCACTCTAAATTCCAAGCATCTGCCTCTAACCCTAGGAAGCTCTTTGCTACCTTCTCCTCCCTCCTGAATCCTCCTCCCCCTCCCCCCCCCTCACTCTCTGCGGATGACTTTGTCAACCATTTTGAAAAGAAGGTTGATGACATCCGATCGTCGTTTGCTAAGTCAAACGACACCGCTGGTCCTGCTCACACTGCCCTACCCTGTGCTTTGACCTCTTTCTCCCCTCTCTCTCCAGATGAAATCTCGCATCTTGTGACGGCCGGCCGCCCAACAACCTGCCCACTTGACCCTATCCCCTCCTCTCTTCTCCAGACCATTTCCGGAGACCTTCTCCCCTACCTCACCTCGCTCATCAACTCATCCTTAACCGCTGGCTACGTCCCTTCCGTCTTCAAGAGAGCGAGAGTTGCACCCCTTCTGAAAAAACCTACACTCGATCCCTCCGATGTCAACAACTACAGACCAGTATCCCTTCTTTCTTTTCTCTCCAAAACTCTTGAACGTGCCGTCCTTGTCCAGCTCTCCTGCTATGTCTCTCAGAATGACCTTCTTGATCCTAATCAGTCAGGTTTCAAGACTGGGCATTCAACTGAGACTGCTCTTCTCTGTGTCACGGAGGCTCTCCACACTGCTAAAGCTAACTCTCTCTCCTCTGCTCTCATCCTTCTAGACCTATCTGCTGCCTTTGATACTGTGAACCATCAGATCCTCCTCTCCACCCTCTCCGAGCTGGGCATCTCCTGCGCGGCCCACGCTTGGATTGCGTCCTACCTGACAGGTCGCTCCTACCAGGTGGCGTGGAGAGAATCTGTCTCCGCACCACGTGCTCTCACCACTGGTGTCCCCCAGGGCTCTGTTCTAGGCCCTCTCCTATTCTCACTATACACCAAGTCACTTGGCTCTGTCATATCCTCACATGGTCTCTCCTATCATTGCTATGCAGACGACACACAATTAATCTTCTCCTTTCCCCCTTCTGATAACCAGGTGGCGAATCGCATCTCTGCATGTCTGGCAGACATATCAGTGTGGATGACGGATCACCACCTCAAGCTGAACCTCGGCAAGACGGAGCTGCTCTTCCTCCCGGGGAAGGACTGCCCGTTCCATGATCTCGCCATCACGGTTGACAACTCCCTTGTGTCCTCCTACCAGAGTGCTTAGAACCTTGGCGTGACCCTGGACAACACCCTGTCGTTCTCCACTAACATCAAGGCGGTGACCCGATCCTGTAGGTTCATGCTCTACAACATTCGCAGAGTACGACCCTGCCTCACACAGGAAGCGGCGCAGGTCCTAGTCCAGGCACTTGTCATCTCCCATCTGGATTACTGCAACTCGCTGTTGGCTGGGCTCCCTGCCTGTGCCATTAAACCCCTACAACTCATCCAGAACGCCGCAGCCCGTCTGGTGTTCAACCTTCCCAAGTTCTCTCACGTCACCCCGCTCCTCCGCTCTCTCCACTGGCTTCCAGTTGAAGCTCGCATCCGCTACAAGTCCATGGTGCTTGCCTACGGAGCTGTGAAGGGAACGGCACCTCCGTACCTTCAGGCTCTGATCAGGCCCTACACCCAAACAAGGGCACTGCGTTCATCCACCTCTGGCCTGCTCGCCTCCCTACCTCTGAGGAAGCACAGTTCCCGCTCAGCCCAGTCAAAACTGTTCGCTGCTCTGGCACCCCAATGGTGGAACAAGCTCCCTCACGACGCCAGGACAGCGGAGTCAATCACCACCTTCCGGAGACACCTGAAACCCCACCTCTTTTATTAATACCTGGGATAGGATAAAGTAATCCTTCTAACCCCCCCCTCCCCTAAAAGATTTAGATGCACTATTGTAAAGTGGTTGTTCCACTGGATATCATAAGGTGAATGCACCAATTTGTAAGTTGCTCTGGATAAGAGCGTCTGCTAAATGACTTAAATGTAAAATGTAAATGTTTACTGTTCATCTATATTGTTTATTTCACTTCACTTGTTTGGCAATATTAACATATGCTTCCCATGCCAATAAAGGGAGGGAGGGTATTCTGCCACTGTGTACTCTCAGTTAAGGGCAAAATATAATTCTAGTTCTTTTTGATTTCTCATGATTTGGTTGGGTCTAATTGTGTTGTTGTCCTGGGGCTCTGTTTGTGTTTGTGAACAGAGCCCCAGGACCAGCTTGCTTAGGGGACTCTTCTCCAGGTTCATCTCTCTGTAGGTGATGGCTCTGTGGGGTCTGTTTGTGAACAGAGCCCCAGGACCAGCTTGCTTGGGGTACTCTTCTCCAGGTTCATCTCTCTGTAGGTGATGGCTCTGTGGGGTGTGTATGTGAACAGAGCCCCAGGACCAGCTTGCTTAGGGGACTCTTCTCCAGGTTCATCTCTCTGTAGGTGATGGGTCTGTTTGTGTTTGTGAACAGAGCCCCAGGACCAGCTTGCTTAGGGGACTCTTCTCCAGGTTCATCTCTCTGTAGGTGATGGCTCTGTGGGGTCTGTTTGTGAACAGAGCCCCAGGACCAGCTTGCTTGGGGTACTCTTCTCCAGGTTCATCTCTCTGTAGGTGATGGCTCTGTGGGGTGTGTATGTGAACAGAGCCCCAGGACCAGCTTGCTTAGGGGACTCTTCTCCAGGTTCATCTCTCTGTAGGTGATGGGTCTGTTTGTGTTTGTGAACAGAGCCCCAGGACCAGCTTGCTTAGGGGACTCTTCTCCAGGTTCATCTCTCTGTAGGTGATGGCTCTGTGGGGTGTGTATGTGAACTGAGCCCCAGGACCAGCTTGCTTAGGGGACTCTTCTCCAGGTTCATCTCTCTGTAGGTGATGGCTTTGTTATGGATGGTTTGGAGAATCACTTCCTTTTAGGTGGATGTAGAATTTAACGGCTCTTTTCTGGATTGTGATAATTAGCGGGTATCGTCCTAATTCTGCTCTGCATTATTTGTTATTTTACGTTGGACATGGAGTATATTTTTTTGTAGAATTCTGCATGTTCTCTTTCCCTCCATCTCTCTATGTCTTTCCAGCCACTCACTCTCCTCTCTCTCTCCTGTCAGCTTGACTGTTCAGGCTGTTACAGAGAGGACATGAGGGGAATAGCAACACAGAGGTGAGCAGTTAATTAGCAGAAATACAGATCATTTCTGAGTCCAGGGGAGCGCTGCCAATAGACATAGTTTAACCGATCAGCAGGATAGCAGTTTCGGGGTCAATAACTCAGTCCATTGAGGAATTTAAAAACCTTCCGAATAGAAATGTAACCTCTCTGTTGTCTTAAGGGTAAAAAATGACCCGCCACTTTGTTTAATAACAGCTGAGAAAACCACCTAAATTATATATTTTTCAACGTGAAATTTCACGAGTTTTCCTAGACTGACCCCAACATTTTATTAAAAAGTAAAAACATCTCCTTTGTTCATATTTCCATGAAAGGTGAAGTCTTAAGGTCATTTTTGACCTAGCAGTTATAAAATAATTTATACACACACACACACACACACACACACACACACACACACACACACACACACACACACACACACACACACACACACACACACACAATGATACATTGAGACACACACACACAGAGATTGTGTGCTATTGATTGAACTCAGACAAAACCAAAACTTTCTTGTGCATGTTCAGCATCTTCCCTCCACGACCCCACACACGACTCAAGTTCACACATTTCTGACAAAATAAACATGTCTTGAAAGCATTGTTTACTAATGGGGAATGCAGTCAGAGGCTATAAAGGTGCTGCAGATGACAGTCCCCCCAGTTCTCTCTTTGCTGAAGCCATGAGTGCACGTTTCAGTGCCCAACAGGTCATAGATCAGATTTTTTCAGATGTCCAGGAGGAACCAGAGAACAATGATTTACAAGAGGAGGAGGTATCTGAAGAAGAAGATGGGGAAGAATACAACCCAAAAGCACGATGCATCATCTTCAGAAGAAGAAGAAATCCCCCAAGCTGAAAGAGAGATGTTCTTTTGTCAAAGAACGGCAAAATAACATGGTCCTTGTCACCATATGACAACCAGGGCAGGATGGCAGCACAAAATTTCATAAGGATGACCCCAGGGCCCACAAGACATGCAGTTGCCCAGGACATCGCCTCAACATCCTACATGTTCATCTCACCAGCCATCGAAAACATCATCCTGGAGATGACAGATTTGGAGAGTTTCCGTAAATATGGAGACAACTGGAAAAGGATGGATGAGATTGACCTGCGTGCCTACATAGGGCTGCTAATCTTAGAGGGTGTGTATAGGTCCCGAGGCGAGGCTACATGTAGTCTCTGGGATGCAGAGAGTGGAAGGGTGATTTTCCGTGTCACGATGCCACTGAAGGTCGACCAGTGGAGGCCCAGAGAAGAACTAGGGGATCTGGGTTGTGCTTAATGTGACAGATGGACTGAGGGGCCACAATGTCACGTGTGACAATTTCTTCACAACTTATGAACTCAGCCAGCAGCTCCTGAAGAGGAAGATCACCATGGTTGGCACAGTTAGAAAGAACAAGCCTGAGCTCCCCCCTGCACTCCTCGCAACAAGGGGGAGAGAGGCCTTCTCATCAAAAGTTTGCCTTCACCCCCACCACCACTCTAGTTTTTTTACCTCCCAAAGAGGAACAAGAATTTGGTCCTCCTGAGCACACTGCACAAAACGGCTGAGATCAGTGATCGTGAGGACAGGAAGCCAGACATCATCCTGGACTACAACCACAACAAAGGAGGCGTGGACAACCTGGACAAGGGGACTGGAACTTACAGCTGCAGGAGGATGGCTGCCCGCTGGCTCCAGGTCATATTCAATAACATCATTGATGTGTCCTCATACAACGCCTTTGTGATATGGAACAAGATCAACCCTACCTGGATGCCTGA
Organism: Salmo trutta; assembly: GCF_901001165.1. NCBI lineage: Eukaryota > Metazoa > Chordata > Actinopteri > Salmoniformes > Salmonidae > Salmo > Salmo trutta. The sequence goes on along the minus strand of NW_021823113.1, from coordinate 47,926 downwards.
TAAGCGGAACAAGAGGAGGGTGTACCTGGAGCAGCTGGGAAAGGCACTTGTAATCACACACATTCAAAGAAGGGAGTGCCTCCCCCGCACAGCAGCCTCTGCAGCGCTTGTGAAAGCTGTTCAGGGGGCTGAATCTTGTCCTGATCCAACTGAGGCTGCAGCTGGGGCAGGCAAGAGGAGGAGATGCCAATTCTGCCCTCCAAAGAAGGACTGTAAAACAAATACTATGTGCTGCCCATGTGAGAAATACATCTGCAAAGTCCATGCACACACTTGCATACTGTCATACATGTGCTAATTGGAGTTGATTGATTTATGTTCTTCACGTTTTTATTTTGTATCTATTATCTTATTTTATTCTTATTTATTGTTGTTGTTTATTACACCTTATGTGTGGGGGGCAATGGTTAAAAAAATGGGAGAAGACTGTTATTTTGTAGTTGAATTCCTCATTGTACAGTATATAACAATATATCACTATTTTGCCAATAAAGTTCAAGACTGTTATTTCCCTTCAATAAAATGCATTCAAAACTACTTATTGCACATTTCTGCTACTTTCATGGGCTAATCAAGTGCTATCGCTTGCCTTTAGAAATAATACTAAGAAACCTCTACTTTATTAAAGAAAGAAATGATGACAAGTGTGTTGTAATAAAACATTTGTGGTATCCACTGATTAAATGCATTGTGAAATATAAATAATAATAATAATAACATTTCTCTTACTTTCTTAGGCTATACAAGTGCTATTTCTATACCTTCAGCAAAAAAAATAAACCTCTACTTTAGTATAGAAAACAATTATGACAGGTTGTAATAAATAATAGAAACGAGTGCTGTCCACTGATTAAATGCCGTCTTTCTTTCTGCATTGTAAAGAGGGAAAACACAGATATTCACAAAGTTTGTGATGAATGACAGGTTGTTTCTTCATGCAAAATAGATTTGGGGTTTAAAATTCAATTAACCTCTTTGGGGTAGGGGGCAGTATTTTCACATCCGGATGAAAAGCATGCCCAAAGTAAACTGCCTGCTATTCAGGCCCAGAAGCTAGGATATGCATATGATTGGTAGATATGGATCAATAACACTCTATAGGTTCTAAAACTGTTAAAATAATGTCTGTGAGTATAACAGAACTTATTTGGCAGGCGAAACCCCGAGGACAAACCATCCAGGAATGTTTTTTTTTTGAGTTGACTGTTTTCTATTGGTTTTCTATGGGAAACTGGATTCATGAGGCACCTGGTTGCAGTTCCTATGGCTGCCACTAGATGTCAACAGTCTTTAGAAATTGGTTGGTTTTTCCTTTGAGAAATGAAGAAGTACGGCTATTCAGAATGAGTGTCAAGCCAAGTGGACTCTTTTGTTTGGGGCGCGCGACCTGTAGCTCGCTCCACTTTGATTTTATCCGCTATTGAACACAGTATATTCCGTCTTAAATTTTATAGATTATTTATGTTTTAGGATACCTAAGGATGGATAAGGAAAATTGTTTGAAATGTTTGGACAAAGTTTACAGGTAACTTATTAGATAATTTGTAGTCATGTTGGGCGAGTTGAAACCGGTATATTTCTGAATCAAACGCTCCAAATAAATTGACATTTTATTGAACAAAAGGACCATTTGTGATGTTTCTGGGACATTTTGGAGTGCCAACAAAAGAAGATCTTCAACGGTAAGGCATGAATTATATCGTTATTTCTGACTTTCGTGTCGCACCTGCTTGGTTGAAATATGATTTTCATGTGTTTGTTTGGTGGGGTGCTGTCCTCAGATAATCGCATGGTCTGCTTTCACTTTTTTGAAATCTGACACGGTGGCTGGATTAACCAGAAGTTAAGCTTTATTTTGGTGTATTGCACTTGTGATTTTATGAAAGTTAAATATTTCTAATAATTTAATTTGAATTTCGCGCTCTGCAATTTCACCGGATGTTGTGGAAACCGTAGCAGGTTTTAAGCTGCTTTATTTTAGGGGTTTAGTGAAGGAGGGTCATATTAGGACAAGGGGAGTATACAGAATGTTAAGACCACGCAAGGGTTAAATGGAATGGATCCCATTGCTACATTGTATTGGTCAGAGAGCAGGAAACCGTGTGGAAACAGAGTGGAGGTTACTTAGGAGGCTGACCACTGGGAGGGAGGGAGGGACCGACAGACAGGAGTGAGAGACACAGAGTGACAGAGAGAAACATGTCCACACCTTAGATAATACTGCTGTGGTTTAGCAATGTGTGTGTGTTGTGGTCTTGTTCAGATCATGTGTGTACGTGTTCTGCTTGTAAACATGTGTGTGTCCTGTATCTTACCATGGCACTCTGGCTGTGTGCCCACCCAGGTGCTGTTATGTTGGCATGTTCTCTCTGAGGATCCTCGTAGGACATATCCCTGTTCACAGCTGAACCCCACCACACTGCCCACTGAGAAGTCTTCTCCTAGTCTGATACCGTGGTCCGGGATACCTGGATCTCCACACAGACCAGACGACTCTCCTAGAGATAGAGAGAGAACAGAGAGAGAGAGTGAGGGGGAGAGAGAGAGGGGGGGAGAGAGAGAGAGGGGGAGAGAGAGAGGGGGAGAGAGAGAGAGAGAGAGAGAGAGGAGAGAGAGGAGAGAGAGAGAGAGGGGGGTAGCGAGAGAGAAGGGGAGAGAGGGGGGGCGAGAGAGAGAGAGAGAGAGAGGGGGGAGAGAGAAAGAGAGAGAGAGAGAGGGGGGAGAGAGAGAGAGAGAGCAGGGATGGAGATGGAGGTGAAATAGTAGGTCAAATAAACTTAGATTTGATTTAACGGTCATGAAAAAACAACATTGACAGCAGTGTGTTTTATTACTAGCACCACAATCAAGAGAAATGTTGTCTCAGATATCAAGCGCTCTGTCGTAAGACGATCAAGATCAACGTTGTCTCTGATCTGACGTAAGACATTATGCCTCTGAAGACTCATGGATTCTAAGTGTTCCTGATATATCTACTAATCTAAAATGTACTTTAAATGTGGATTATTTTTCTTTGATATTTGTATTTATTATCTAACCCCCTCTGAAGGTATCTCTAACTCTCCTGGTCGGTCTTTTTTTGTGCTCAAATCTCCCCCAAAATATAACAAGTTCCCTGTTAAAGAAGATGAAAACAACCTTGTCTTGAAAAAGGTCAGACAATACGTCCTAAAACAACCCTAAAACAACGATTTGGTTTCATTTAAACGTTGAAGGAATCTCCACCTCTCCTAGTCTGTCATTCTGGCCTCCAAACCTTATTCATGTAATATCTCCCTGACTGCTTTTAAACCAGTTAAAACAGCATTCATATGTCCTATGTATGCTTCATAGGTCCAGTTTCCCAGTGCCAAAATCAATATGACTTTAGTGGTTTTCACCTAACAAATAATAAAAAAAATAAAAAAATGGAAATACGGTGATTCTGAATAAAATAATATGTGTTTTATGGTCTGAGAAGAGAAAGTCAGCAAGTCTACAGGACATATGAACGTCATGAATTGTGACATAAACTGTCAGGGTAGATTTCACTATCACTGGAGAGTATGTGTGTGTGTGTGTGTGTGTATGTACATGTGTGTGTGTGTGTGGGTGTGTGTGTGTATGTATATGTGTGTGTGTGTGTGTGTGTATGTATATGTGTGTGTGTGTGTGTGTGTGTGTGAGTGTTTGAGATGTCTTTATGGCTGTAGAAGTGTCCCTCATAACACTGTGTGCTGGGTGGTAGCTAGGGCTCTACCTGCTCCTGTTATACACACTAATATGAACAGATTAGAGAGCTTTATAGAGGACACTGGCTTTGCCCTTGAGGGCCACACTGACGCCCACACATCTCCTCCTATAGACAGTTCTGAGACCCACACATCTTCTCCTATAGACAGCTCTGAGACCCACACATTTCCTCCTATAGACAGCTCTGAGAACCACACATCTCCTCCTATAGACAGCTCTGAGACCCACACATCTCCTATAGACAGCTCTGAGACCCACACATCTCCTCCTATAGACAGCTCTGAGACCCACACATCTCCTATAGACAGCTCTGAGACCCACACATCTCCTCCTATAGACAGCTCTGAGACCCACACATCTCCTCCTATAGACAACTCTGAGACCCACACATCTCCTCCTATAGACAGCTCTGAGACCCACACATCTCCTATAGACAGCTCTGAGACCCACACATCTCATCCTATAGACAGCTCTGAGACCCACACATCTCATATAGACAGCTCTGAGACCCACACATCTCCTATAGACAGCTCTGAGACCCACACATCTCCTCCAATAGACAGCTCTGAGACCCACACATCTCCTATAGACAGCTCTGAGACCCACACATCTCCTCCAATAGACAGCTCTGAGACCCACACATCTCCTATAGACAGCTCTGAGACCACACATCTCCTCATATAGACAGCTCTGAGACCCACACATCTCCTCCTATAGACAGCTCTGAGACCCACACATCTCCTCCTATAGACAGCTCTGAGACCCACACATCTCCTCCTATAGACAGCTCTGAGACCCACACATCTCATCCTATAGACAGCTCTGAGACCCACACATCTCATATAGACAGCTCTGAGACCCACACATCTCCTATAGACAGCTCTGAGACCCACACATCTCCTATAGACAGCTCTGAGACCCACACATCTCCTATAGACAGCTCTGAGACCCACACATCTCCTCATATAGACAGCTCTGAGACCCACACATCTCCTCCTATAGACAGCTCTGAGACCCACACATCTCCTCCTATAGACAGCTCTGAAACCCACACATCTCCTCCTATAGACAGCTCTGACACCCACACATCTCCTCCTATAGACAGCTCTGAGACCCACACATCTCCTCCTATAGACAGCTCTGAGACCCACACATCTCCTATAGACAGCTCTGAGACCCACACATCTCGTATAGACAGCTCTGAGACCCACACATCTCCTATAGACAGCTCTGAGACCCACACATCTCCTATAGACAGCTCTGAGACCCACACATCTCCTCATATAGACAGCTCTGAGACCCACACATCTCATCCTATAGACAGCTCTGAGACCCACACATCTCCTCCTATAGACAGCTCTGAGACCCACACATCTCCTCATATAGACAGCTCTGAGACCCACACATCTCCTCCTATAGACAGCTCTGAGACCCACACATCTCCTATAGACAGCTCTGAGACCCACACATCTCCTATAGACAGCTCTGAGACCCACACATCTCCTATAGACAGCTCTGAGACCCACACATCTCCTCCTATAGACAGCTCTGAGACCCACACATCTCCTATAGACAGCTCTGATACCCACACATCTCCTCCTATAGACAGCTCTGAGACCCACACATCTCCTCCTATAGACAGCTCTGAGACCCACACATCTCCTCCTATAGACAGCTCTGAGACCCACACATCTCCTCCTATAGACAGCTCTGAGACCCACACATCTCCTATAGACAGCTCTGAGACCCACACATCTCATATAGACAGCTCTGAGACCCACACATCTCCTATAGACAGCTCTGAGACCCACACATCTCCTATAGACAGCTCTGAGACCCATACATCTCCTCATATAGACAGCTCTGAGACCCACACATCTCATCCTATAGACAGCTCTGAGACCCACACATCTCCTCCTATAGACAGCTCTGAGACCCACACATCTCCTATAGACAGCTCTGAGACCCACACATCTCCTCCTATAGAAAGCTCTGAGACCCACACATCTCCTATAGACAGCTCTGAGACCCACACATCTCATATAGACAGCTCTGAGACCCACACATCTCCTATAGACAGCTCTGAGACCCACACATCTCCTATAGACAGCTCTGAGACCCACACATCTCCTATAGACAGCTCTGAGACCCACACATCTCCTCATATAGACAGCTCTGAGACCCACACATCTCCTTCTATAGACAGCTCTGAGACCCACACATCTCCTCCTATAGACAGCTCTGAGACCCACACATCTCCTCCTATAGACAGCTATTAGACCCACACATCTCCTCCTATAGACAGCTCTGAGACCCACACATCTCCTATAGACAGCTCTGAGACCCACACATCTCCTATAGACAGCTCTGAGACCCACACATCTCCTATAGACAGCTCTGAGACCCACACATCTCCTAGACAGCTCTGAGACCCACACATCTCCTATAGACAGCTCTGAGACCCACACATCTCCTATAGACAGCTCTGATACCCACACATCTCCTCCTATAGACAGCTCTGAGACCCACACATCTCCTCCTATAGACAGCTCTGAGACCCACACATCTCCTCCTATAGACAGCTCTGAGACCCACACATCTCCTCCTATAGACAGCTCTGAGACCCACACATCTCCTATAGACAGCTCTGAGACCCACACATCTCATATAGACAGCTCTGAGACCCACACATCTCCTATAGACAGCTCTGAGACCCACACATCTCCTATAGACAGCTCTGAGACCCACACATCTCCTCATATAGACAGCTCTGAGACCCACACATCTCATCCTATAGACAGCTCTGAGACCCACACATCTCCTCCTATAGACAGCTCTGAGACCCACACATCTTCTATAGACAGCTCTGAGACCCACACATCTCCTCCTATAGACAGCTCTGAGACCCACACATCTCCTATAGACAGCTCTGAGACCCACACATCTCATATAGACAGCTCTGAGACCCACACATCTCCTATAGACAGCTCTGAGACCCACACATCTCCTATAGACAGCTCTGAGACCCACACATCTCCTATAGACAGCTCTGAGACCCACACATCTCCTCATATAGACAGCTCTGAGACCCACACATCTCCTTCTATAGACAGCTCTGAGACCCACACATCTCCTCCTATAGACAGCTCTGAGACCCACACATCTCCTCCTATAGACAGCTCTGAGACCCACACATCTCCTCCTATAGACAGCTCTGAGACCCACACATCTCCTATAGACAGCTCTGAGACCCACACATCTCGTATAGACAGGTCTGAGACCCACACATCTCCTATAGACAGCTCTGAGACCCACACATCTCCTATAGACAGCTCTGAGACCCACACATCTCCTATAGACAGCTCTGAGACCCACACATCTCCTCCTATAGACAGCTCTGAGACCCACACATCTCCTCCTATAGACAGCTTTGAGACCCACACATCTCCTCCTATAGACAGCTCTGAGACCCACACATCTCCTCCTATAGACAGCTCTGAGACCCACACATCTCCTCCTATAGACAGCTCTGAGACCCACACATCTCCTATAGACAGCTCTGAGACCCACACATCTCATATAGACAGCTCTGAGACCCACACATCTCCTATAGACAGCTCTGAGACCCACACATCTCCTATAGACAGCTCTGAGACCCACACATCTCCTCATATAGACAGCTCTGAGACCCACACATCTCATCCTATAGACAGCTCTGAGACCCACACATCTCCTCCTATAGACAGCTCTGAGACCCACACATCTCCTCCTATAGACAGCTCTGAGACCCACACATCTCCTATAGACAGCTCTGAGACCCACACAAATCCTCCTATAGACAGCTCTGAGACCCACACATCTCCTCCTATAGACAGCGCTGAGACCCACACATCTCCTCCTATAGACAGCTCTGAGACCCGCACATCTCCTCCTATAGACAGCTCTGATACCCACACATCTCCTCCTATAGACAGCTCTGATACCCACACATCTCCTATAGACAGCTCTGAGACCCACACATCTCCTATAGACAGCTCTGAGGCCCACACATCTCCTCCTATAGACAGCTCTGAGGCCCACACATCTCCTATAGACAGCTCTGAGACCCACACATCTCCTATAGACAGATCTGAGACCCACACATCTCCTTATATAGACAGCTCAGAGACCCACACATCTCCTCCTATAGACAGCTCTGAGACCCACACATCTCCTATAGACAGCTCTAAGACCCACACATCTTCTATAGACAGCTCTGAGACCCACACATCTCCTATAGACAGCTCTGAGACCCACACATCTCCTCCTATAGACAGCTCTGAGGCCCACACATCTCCTCCTATAGACAGCTCTGAGGCCCACACATCTCCTATAGACAGCTCTGAGACCCACACATCTCCTATAGACAGCTCTGAGACCCACACATCTCCTATAGACAGCTCTGAGACCCACACATCTCCTCCTGTAGACAGCTCTGATACCCACACATCTCCTATAGACAGCTCTGAGACTCACACATCTCCTCCTATAGACAGCTCTGAGACCCACACATCTCCTCATACAGACAGCTCTGAAACCCACACATCTCCTCCTATAGACAGCTCTGAGACCCCACACATCTCCTCCTATAGACAGCTCTGAGACCCACACATCTCCTCCTATAGACAGCTCTGAGACCCACACATCTCCTCCTATAGACAGCTCTGAGACCCACACATCTCCTCCTATAGACAGCTCTGAGACCCTCACATCTCCTCCTATAGACAGCTCTGAGACCCACACATCTCCTATAGACAGCTCTGAGACCCACACATCTCCTATAGACAGCTCTGAGACCCACACATCTCCTATAGACAGCTCTGAGACCCACACATCTCATATAGACAGCTCTGAGACCCACACATCTCCTATAGACAGCTCTGAGACCCACACATCTCCTATAGACAGCTCTGAGACCCACACATCTCCTATAGACAGCTCTGAGACCCACACATCTCCTCTATAGACAGCTCTGAGACCCACACATCTCCTCTATAGACAGCTCTGAGACCCAACACATCTCCTCCTATAGACAGCTCTGAGACCCACACATCTCCTCCTATAGACAGCTCTGAGACCCACACATCTCCTCCTATAGACAGCTCTGAGACCCACACATCTCCTATAGACAGCTCTGAGACCCACACATCTCCTATAGACAGGTCTGAGACCCACACATCTCCTATAGACAGCGTCTGAGACCCACACATCTCCTATAGACAGCTCTGAGACCCACTCTCCCTGGACCCACACATCTCCTATAGACAGCTCTGAGACCCACACATCTCCTCCTATAGACAGCTCTGAGACCCACACATCTCCTCCTATAGATAGCTCTGAGACCCACACATCTCCTCCTATAGACAGCTCTGAGACCCACACATCTCCTCCTATAGACAGCTCTGAGACCCACACATCTCCTCCTATAGACAGCTCTGAGACCCACACATCTCCTATAGACAGCTCTGAGACCCACACATCTCATATAGACAGCTCTGAGACCCACACATCTCCTATAGACAGCTCTGAGACCCACACATCTCCTATAGACAGCTCTGAGACCCACACATCTCCTCATATAGACAGCTCTGAGACCAACACATCTCATCCTATAGACAGCTCTGAGACCCACACATCTCCTCCTATAGACAGCTCTGAGACCGACACATCTCCTATAGACAGCTCTGAGACCCACACATCTCCTCATATAGACAGCTCTGAGACCCACACATCTCCTCCTATAGACAGCTCTGATACCCACACATCTCATCCTATAGACAGCTCTGAGACCCACACATCTCCTCCTATAGACAGCTCTGAGACCCACACATCTCCTATAGACAGCTCTGAGACCCACACAAATCCTCCTATAGACAGCTCTGAGACCCACACATCTCCTCCTATAGACAGCGCTGAGACCCACACATCTCCTCCTATAGACAGCTCTGAGACCCGCACATCTCCTCCTATAGACAGCTCTGATACCCACACATCTCCTCCTATAGACAGCTCTGATACCCACACATCTCCTATAGACAGCTCTGAGACCCACGCATCTCCTATAGACAGCTCTGAGGCCCACACATCTCCTCCTATAGACAGCTCTGAGGCCCACACATCTCCTATAGACAGCTCTGAGACCCACACATCTCCTATAGACAGATCTGAGACCCACACATCTCCTTATATAGACAGCTCAGAGACCCACACATCTCCTCCTATAGACAGCTCTGAGACCCACACATCTCCTGTAGACAGCTCTAAGACCCACACATCTTCTATAGACAGCTCTGAGACCCACACATCTCCTATAGACAGCTCTGAGACCCACACATCTCCTCCTATAGACAGCTCTGAGGCCCACACATCTCCTCCTATAGACAGCTCTGAGGCCCACACATCTCCTATAGACAGCTCTGAGACCCACACATCTCCTATAGACAGCTCTGAGACCCACACATCTCCTATAGACAGCTCTGAGACCCACACATCTCCTCCTGTAGACAGCTCTGATACCCACACATCTCCTATAGACAGCTCTGAGACTCACACATCTCCTCCTATAGACAGCTCTGAGACCCACACATCTCCTCATACAGACAGCTCTGAAACCCACACATCTCCTCCTATAGACAGCTCTGAGACCCACACATCTCCTCCTATAGACAGCTCTGAGACCCACACATCTCTTCCTATAGACAGCTCTGAGACCCACACATCTCCTCCTATAGACAGCTCTGAGACCCACACATCTCCTCCTATAGACAGCTCTGAGACCCTCACATCTCCTCCTATAGACAGCTCTGAGACCCACACATCTCCTATAGACAGCTCTGAGACCCACACATCTCCTATAGACATCTCTGAGACCCACACATCTCCTTATATAGACAGCTCAGAGACCCACACATCTCCTCCTATAGACAGCTCTGAGACCCACACATCTCCTATAGACAGCTCTAAGACCCACACATCTTCTATAGACAGCTCTGAGACCCACACATCTCCTATAGACAGCTCTGAGACCCACACATCTCCTATAGACAGCTCTGAGACCCACACATCTCCTATAGACAGCTCTGAGACCCACACATCTCCTCCTGTAGACAGCTCTGATACCCACATATCTCCTATAGACAGCTCTGAGACTCACACATCTCCTCCTATAGACAGCTCTGAGACCCACACATCTCCTCATAAAGACAGCTCTGAAACCCACACATCTCCTCCTATAGACAGCTCTGAGACCCACACATCTCCTCCTATAGACAGCTCTGAGACCCACACATCTCTTCCTATAGACAGCTCTGAGACCCACACATCTCCTCCCATAGACAGCTCTGAGACCCACACATCTCCTCCTATAGACAGCTCTGAGACCCTCACATCTCCTCCTATAGACAGCTCTGAGACCCACACATCTCCTATAGACAGCTCTGAGACCCACACATCTCCTCCTATAGACAGCTCTGAGACCCACACATCTCCTATAGACAGCTCTGAGACCCACACATCTCCTCCTATAGACAGCTCTGAGGCCCACACATCTCCTCCTATAGATAGCTCTGAGACCCACACATCTCCTCCTATAGACAGCTCTGAGACCCACACATCTCCTACAGACAGCTCTGAGACCCACACATCTCCTACAGACAGCTCTGAGACCCACACATCTCCTATAGACAGCTCTGAGACCCACACATCTCCTCATATAGACAGCTCTGAGACCCACACATCTCCTATAGACAGCTCTGAGACCCACACATCTCCTCCTATAGACAGCTCTGAGACCCACACATCTCCTATAGACAGCTCTGAGACCCACACATCTCATATAGACAGCTCTGAGACCCACACATCTCCTATAGACAGCTCTGAGACCCACACATCTCCTCATATAGACAGCTCTGAGACCCACACATCTCCTTCTATAGACAGCTCTGAGACCCACACATCTCCTCCTATAGACAGCTCTGAGACCCACACATCTCCTCCTATAGACAGCTCTGAGACCCACACATCTCCTCCTATAGACAGCTCTGAGACCCACACATCTCCTATAGACAGCTCTGAGACCCACACATCTCCTCCTATAGACAGCTCTGAGACCCACACATCTCCTATAGACAGCTCTGAGACCCACACATCTCCTCCAATAGACAGCTCTGAGACCCACACATCTCCTCCTGTAGACACCTCTGAGACCCACACATCTCCTATAGACAGCTCTGAGACCCACACATCTCCTCCTATAGACAGCTCTGAGACCCACACATCTCCTCCTATAGACAGCTCTGAGACCCACACATCTCCTATAGACAGCTCTGAGACCCACACATCTCCTCCTATAGACAGCTCTGAGACCCACACATCTCCTATAGACAGCTCTGAGACCCACACATCTCCTATAGACAGCTCTGAGACCCACACATCTCCTCATATAGACAGCTCTGAGACCCACACATCTCCTATAGACAGCTCTGAGACCCACACATCTCCTATAGACAGCTCTGAGACCCACACATCTCCTATAGACAGCTCTGAGACCCACACATCTCCTCCTATAGACAGCTCTGAGACCCACACATCTCCTATAGACAGCTCTGAGACCCACACATCTCCTATAGACAGCTCTGAGACCCACACATCTCCTATAGACAGCTCTGAGACCCACACATCTCCTCCTATAGACAGCTCTGAGACCCACACATCTCCTATAGACAGCTCTGAGACCCACACATCTCCTATAGACAGCTCTGAGACCCACACATCTCCTTATATAGACAGCTCTGAGACCCACACATCTCCTATAGACAGCTCTGAGACCCACACATCTCCTCCTATAGACAGCTCTGAGACCCACACATCTCCTATAGACAGCTCTGAGACCCACACATCTCCTATAGACAGCTCTGAGTCCCACACATCTCCTTATATAGACAGCTCTGAGACCCACACATCTCCTATAGACAGCTCTGAGACCCACACATCTCCTCCTATAGACAGCTCTGATACCCACACATCTCCTATAGACAGCTCTGAGACCCACACATCTCCTCCTATAGACAGCTCTGAGACCCACACATCTCCTATAGACAGCTCTGAGACCCACACATCTCCTATAGACAGCTCTGAGTCCCACACATCTCCTTATATAGACAGCTCTGAGACCCACACATCTCCTATAGACAGCTCTGAGACCCACACATCTCCTCCTATAGACAGCTCTGATACCCACACATCTCCTATAGACAGCTCTGAGACCCACACATCTCCTCCTATAGACAGCTCTGAGACCCACACATCTCCTCCTATAGACAGCTCTGAGACCCTCATATAGACAGGAGCATTGTGATAGTGACTTGATCTGTACTTTACTATATTCTACTATTATTATCAGAACATCTGTTACTACTAACAGATTGGTCCCACTCCAGACACTTCAGTCTCCCATTGTGAGGGTGTGTGTGTGTGTGTGTGCGTGTGTGTGTGTGGTGTGTAGTGTGTAGTGTGTAGTGTGTGTGTGTGTGTGTAGTGTGTGTAGTGTGTGTGTGTGTGTGTGGGTGTGTAGGTGTGTAGGTGTGTGTGTGTGTAGTGTGTGTGTAGTGTGTGTGTGTAGTGTGTGTGTAGTGTGTGTGTGTAGTGTGTGTATGTGTGTGTGTGTGTGTGTGTGTGTGTGTGGTGTGTGTGTGTGTGTGTGTGTAGTGTGTGTAGTGTGTGTGTAGGTGTGTGTGTAGGTGTGTATGTGTATGCGTGTGTGTGTGTGTGTGTGTAGTGTGTTGTGTGTGTGTGTGTGTGTGGAGGTGTGTGTGTGGTGTGTGGTGTGTGGTGTGTCTGTGTATGTGTGTGTGTGTGTGTGTGTGTGTGTGTGTGTGTGTGTGTGTGTGTGTGTTCCATACCAGAGCAGTGTGGTAACGAGCCGCTCCACTGTCCGTCCAGCTGACAGGTGCGTGTTGTATTACCGATCACCGTCCGCTGTCCAATACAGCTGAACCGAATCACCGATCCCACCGTCCGACGGTCACCGGAGATCTGGGCGTACGGGGGCATGCTGGGACGGTCGCACAACACCACTAACCAATCACAGGAGAGGAGAAAGAGAAATGGACCAATCCGAAGATAACATAGAAATATTCTGACCAATGTTACAATTTCTGTGCTGACTTTTTTTTAAATGTTCTAGTAAATATATCTAGTTTACCTGTACTTCCAAGTATAATTAATGTAATTACAGTAACCATCTTCCTATTGTTCTCCTGAAGTAAGGCCTTCTGGGAAAGAACATCAAACAATGGCTGTGTTTGTGTGAAGCCCTTACAAGAGCACTGAGGCACAAAGCGATGCTATTTTAAACCGCCGGTGTGTGTGTGTTAAAATCCCATGGTGTGTGTGTGTGTGTGTGTGTGTGTGTGATCGTGTTAAAATCCCATGGTGTGTGTGTGTGTGTGTGTGTGTGTGTGTGTGTGTGTGTGTTTGTGTGTGTGTGTGTGTGTGTGTGTTAAAATCCCATGGTGTGAGTGTGTGTGTGTGTGTATGTGTTAAAATCCCTTGGTGTTTGTGTGTGTGTGTGTGTGTGTGTCTGTGTGTGTGTGCGTGTGTGTGTGTGTGTGTCTGGTACTCACACAGACACTTGGGCAGTGACCGGTCCCAGGTGCCGTCTCCCTGGCAGGACAGAGCGCTGGTTCCCAATAGGTAGTAACCAGGGTTACAGCGGTAGGACACCACGGTCTGGAAGCTGTAACGACCGGGGCCTTCAGACAACACCTGTCTGACGCTGTCCGCTACATGACCTGGCTCTGTGCAGTTAACAACTAGAGGACAGAAGAAGGAAGAGTGGAGGGGTCCAATGAGAGGAGCATTAAGAAGAGCTGGTGTGTGTGTGTGTGTGTGTGTATGTGTGTGTGTATTCAAGCAGGAACACGCGCACACACACACACACAAAAACACACACACACACATACTTCAACATACTGTACACATGTAGATTACATTTCCATATGTCAAACATTGAGTCAACATACAGTACATATGGTCTATAACATACAATGACGTAGCAAGTGAAGCTGTTTACACGTTTAATTTCTGGGAGGAAATTAGCCACCATCAATTCCTCCACCCATCCTTTCTCCTCCCAAAACATCCATCCATCCATCCATCCGCCATCCATTCATCCATCCATTCATCCATCCGTCATCCATCCATCCGCCATCCATCCATCCATCCATCCATCCTACCTACCTACCTACCTACCTACCTACCTACCTACCTACCCACCTTCCATTCCATCCATCCATCCTACCTACCTACCTACCCACCTTCCATTCCATCCATCTCATCCATCCATCCATCCCTTACAAACACAGGAAACAAACAGTGGGTTCATCAGAAGGCTGCTTCCTGCTGGCCCCTGTAGCGCTGGGAGAAGATGATGGAGAAGAGGAAGGTATGGAGCGAGAGAGGAAGAGAGTGAGAACACAGCACCTCTGGGAAACACAAACACTGTTGTCAGCTTAACACCGGCGGGAGGGAGGGATTGATGGATCATGAGAGAACACAGTACCACTGAGAACGAGAGACATCAGACAGAGGAAGGGAGGGAGGCAGGGAAGGAGGGAGGGAGGGATAAAGAGAGAGAGAGCGAGAGAGAGGGAGGGAGGGATAAAGAGAGAGAGCGAGAGAGAGAGAGAGCGAGAGAGAGGGAGGGAGGGATAAAGAGAGAGAGAGCGAGAGAGAGAGTGAGAGAGAGAGAGAGAGTGAGAGAGAGGGAGGGAGGGATAAAGAGAGGGAGGGATTGATGGATCATGAGAGAACACAGGACCACTGAGAACAACAGACATCAGACAGAGGAAGGGAGGGAGGGAGGGAGGGATAAAGAGAGAGAGAGCGAGAGAGAGAGAGAGAGTGAGAGAGAGGGAGGGAGGGATAAAGAGAGGGAGGGATTGATGGATCATGAGAGAACACAGGACCACTGAGAACAACAGACATCAGACAGAGGAAGGGAGGGAGGGAGGGAGGGAGGGAGGGAGGGAGGGAGGGAGGGAGGGAGGGAGGGATAAAGAGAGAGAGAGCGAGAGAGAGAGAGCGAGAGAGCGAGAGAGAGGGAGGGAGGGATAAAGAGAGAGAGGGAGGGATTGATGGATCATGAGAGAACACAGGACCACTGAGAACGAGAGACATCAGACAGAGGAAGGGAGGGAGGGAGGGAGAAGAGAGGAGGGGGGAGGGATGGAGGGATAGGAAGAGAGACAGTGGCAAAGGAAGACGTACCAAGGGAGAGACAGAGGCAAATGAAGAAAAAGAGACCGAGACAGACAGAGACAGGAACAAAGGAAGATGTCAGACAGACAGAGGGAGAGACAGAACAGACACAGGGACAGAGGAATCAGCCAGAGACAGAGACAGGACAGAGACAGGGACAGGGACAGAGGAATAAGACAGACAGACAGAAATAGGACAGCGACAGAGACCGACAGAAAGAGACAGACAGAGACAGGACAGAGACAGGGACAGAGGAATAAGTCAGACAGACAGAGACAGGACAGAGACAGACAGAGATAGGACAGAGTGGTGAGGAGAGGAGAGGGTAGAGACAGGGGGGGAGGAGGAGAGGGTAGAGACAGAGTGGAGAGGACGAGAGGGTAGAGACAGAGTGGAGAGGAGGAGAGGAGGAGAGGAGAGAAAGGGTGAAGAGGAGGAGAGGATTAGAGGAGGAGAGGAGAGAAGAGGAGGGGAGGAGAGGGTAGAGACAGAGGGGAGGAGGAGGAGAGGAGGAGAGGAGGGGTAGAGACAGGGGGAGAGGAGGAGAGGGTAGAGACAGAGGAAGAGGAGGAGAGGGTAGAGACAGGGGTGGACATGATCATTTGCAAGCCCTGCCACATCTGACTGTCAGAACCGGTGTAATAGGACTCATCTTAGTCCTGTATTAATGTTTTGCCTGTTTGATGCTTTGTTGAACGGTCATAACAGGGATTTCTTAGTGTCCAGAATAATGTCCCGCTCCTTGCAAGTAGCAAATCTACCCTTTAGCTCAGTGTGGATGTTGCCTGTATTCCATGGCTTCTGGTTGGGATATGTACGTACGGTCACTGATGCACTTATTAATGAAGCCGGTGACTGAGGTGATATACTCCTCAATGCCATTGGATGAATCCAAGAACTTATTCCAGTCTGTGTAAAACAGTCCTGTAGTTTAGCATCTGCGTCACCTGACCACTTCCATATTGAGCGAGTCATTGGAACTTCCTGATTTAGTTTTTGTTTGTAAGCAGGAATCAGGAGGATAGAATTATGGTCAAATTTGTCAAATGGAGGGCGAGGGAGAGCTTGGTATGCATCTCTGTGTGTGGAGTAAAGGTTGTCTAGAGTTTTTTTTCCCCTCTGAAATGAAATGCACATGTGAAATGAGGTAAAATGGATTTAAGTTGAAAAGTTTTATAGTCCCTGGCCACTAGGAGCACTGCTTCTGAATAACAATTTTCTTGTTAGCTTATGGCCTTATACAGCTCGTTGAGTGCGGTCTTAGTGCCAGCATCGGTTTGTGGTGGTAAATAGACAGCTATGAAAAATATAGATGAGAACTCTCTTGGTAAATAGTGTGATCTATAGCTTATCATGAGAAACTCTACCTACAAATAGACCGCCACCCTTTGTCTTACCGGAGGCAGCTGTTCTATCTTGCCGATGCAGCGTAAAACCCAGCCTGCTGTACGTTATCCATGTCGTCGTTCAGCAACGACACGGCGAAACATAAGATATTACAGTTTTGAATGTCCCGTTGGTAGGACAGTCTCAAACGGAGCTCTTCCCGTCTATTCTTTAACCCCCCCTGTTGTGTTCGTTTCATGCTAATTCATTCTGTGTTTCCCGGTCCAAAATGGCCGCCCCCATTATAGCTGATTATAAATCCATAATAATACATATATAATCACCTAATGTTGTGTTAGATCTTTTTATCAACTTAAGTTCATTTTGAACTTCTATTTGCTATTTATGGCCTGTAGGACTCATTGACCTGAGCTCATACAACTCGTTTTTGAGTAAAAAAAAAGCAGAATGTATGGATTATTTTGACTATAACAAATACTCAGATTAAACATAATGTGCTATTTATCACAGACTACTTTCTCCTCTAATTCATCTACACTGTCAGTTTCCTGGACTCTCTCCTCCTCACCAGTGTCATGATCAAAGATATGATCAAGAGCCTCACATACAGTTTGGTCATTGCGCTGCCACGGAATGAATTGTGATCAAGGCCTCAAAAAAATATTTATATACCAGAGCTACGAGAAAAGTTCTATATATTATTGAAACAATGTTGTGATTGTTTGGTGGGGGAAAGATCCTATTGGTTCCTGTGTGGGTTGCCATGGAAGCCAAGAAGGGGAGTGAGGTGTGTGTGTGTGTGTGTGTTCACTCAAACACACATGCATGTGATGGCCTGGGAGAGGAAGTGTGTCCATCTGATGAACGGGCATGTGCATGAACTCAATTTTATACACTAATTGTAGTCTCACCCATTCATTTCTAATGACCGGTCATTTTTGACCGGGAACACCACAGATGAACAAAAGTTAAATAAAACACCCAAAATGTAATGAAAATCATCAAAATATATTTTGTGTGTTCAGATGCCCTGTGTGGACAAAGCCATGAAACCTTACGACGATCACATTAAATAAACTACATTTTTCAGAGAGAAAACTTGTAAATCTTTCCAATTCGACCGGAGCACTGCAGGAGGGTTATTAATGTATTGCACGTTGGCCAATAGAACAGATGGTAAAGGTAAGTTACCCACCCGGATCTGCGTCTCCTCTCCAATGCAATGACAGGGATTTGGGCCTGTTCCTGAAGCAGCACTAAATCGCCTTAGTATAATATTACTGTTTATGTGACTGCTAAATGACTGTGTATAATATTAATGAACTCCATTGTAGGCCAATGCCTTTAAAAGCTTCTTCACTTCCACGCAACCCGGCCAAAACAGCTATATCATCCATACAACACTATATCACCCACTAATAGCTGGTATAATATATATATATATATATTTAAAATGCTGACCTTTACAGCACAGCCTGAGGTGGTAATCATCAATCATATATACATATCATTGTTTAGCATAATATATAATTTATATGTTAGCATAAATATATATATAGCATGTTTTATTGGTTTGTAACTTATTTTGTACATATTGTCAAGGGGGGTGTCCCTCATGAGCAAGGGGGCTGGAGTAACGTTGTATATTTGTAAACACTTACGGGTGTCTCCTTGAGCAAATCAGGGAAAAGAACGAGAGAGAGAGAGAGGAGAGAGAGAGAGAGAGAACGAGAGAGATAGAGAGAGAGAGAGAGAGAGAGGAGAGAGAGAGAGAGAGATGAGAGAGAGAGAGAGGATGGAGAAGTGATTCATCTCATCCCCTGGCGTCCGAACATCGCCCACCTAGCTAACTTGTGAACGTGTGATTTTTCACTCTTCTCTGTTTTCACAGGCAGATGCAAAAGCCTGTGTTAACCCCCACACCCACAACACAAACACACACACACTCACTCTCAAACACACACACACACACTCTCAAACACAAGCAGACAAACACAGGAAAAAACACACACACACAAACACACACAACACACACACACTCACACACTCTCAAACACACACACACACACACTCTCAAACACAAGCAGACACACACAAGAAAAACACACACACACACACAAACACACAGACAAACACTTGTTTGCTCATAAGGAGGTTGTCATTTGCATAGCTACGATAGTCATGTCTGACACATTGGTGATGAGCGCGCCTTCTCTCTCTATCTGCTCTCTCTCTCAATTCAATTGAGCTAACGTAGGCTAATGCGATTAGCATGAGGTGGTAAGTAAAACGAAAATTTCCCAGGACATAGACATATCTTTTATTGGCAGAAAGCTTAATTTGGTTCATCTAACTGCACTGTCCAATTTACAGTAGCTATTACAGTGAAATAATACCATGCTATTGTTGAGGAGAGTGCATCATTTTGAAACATGAAAAGTTATTAATAAATAAATTAGGCACATTTGGGTGGTCTTGACACAAAATTTTGAACAGAATATGCAATGGTTCATTGGATCCGTCTAAAACGTTGCAACATACACTGCTGCCATCTAGTGGCCCAAATCTAAATTGCACCTGGGCTGGAAAATACATTATGGCCTTATGTCATTTCAAAGATGATGGTACAAAAAAAGAAAAAACTTTATTTTATTTGTATTATCTTTTACCAGATCTATTGTGTTATATTCTACTACATTCCTTTCAACATTTCCACAAACTTCTAAGTGTTTCCTTTCAAATGGTACCATTAATATGCACATCCTTGCTTCAGGGCCTGAGCTACAGGCAGTTAGATTTGGGAATGTCATTTCAGGTGAAAATTTAAAAAAAGGGGTGGATCTTTGAGAGGTTATTAAGGGCTTTATTGGCATGGGAAACATATGTTTACATTGCCAATAAGCAAGTGAAATAGATAATAAGCAAAAGTGAAATAAAAAAATAAAAATTAACAGTAAACATACTCACAAAGTTCCAAAATAGCCAGAATAGAAAGAGGAGTGGGAGGCCCCGGTGCACAACTGAGCAAGAGGTCAAGTACATTAGAGTATCAAGTTTGAGAAACAGACACCTCACAAGTCCTCAACTGGCAGCTTCATTAAATATTACCCACAATACACCAGTCTCAACGTCAACAGTGAAGAGGCGACTCCGGGATGCTGGCCTTCTAGGCAGAGTTCCTCTGTCCAGTGTCTGTGTTCTTTTGCCCGTCTTAATCTTTTATTTTTATTGGCCAGTCTGAGATATGGCTTTTTCTTTGCAACTCTGCCTATAACTTCCATATAACTCAGAGACAGCCTACAGACCAATGTATCAGTTAGGCCTAAAACTCAGAGACAGCCTACAGACCAATGTATCAGCAGGCCTAAAACTCAGAGACAGCCTACAGACCAATGTATCAGTAGACCTAAAACTTATCCCAGGTGTTCTGTATGGAATGGTGTTATCCAGGTGTTCTGTTGGAATGGTG
>NW_021823113.1:17500-26581 GCF_901001165.1 Salmo trutta | reverse complement strand
CTGGATAACACCATTCCATACAGAACACCTGGATACACCATTCTAGACAGAACACCTGGATAACACCATTCCATACAGAACACCTGATAACACCATTCCAGACAGAACACCTGGATAACACCATTCTAGACAGAACACCTGGATAACACCATTCCAGACAGAACACCTGGATAACACCATTCTAGACAGAACACCTGGATAACACCATTCCAGACAGAACACCTGGATAACACCATTCCAGACAGAACACCTGGATAACTCCATTCTAGACAGAACACCTGGATAACACCATTCCAGACAGAACACCTGGATAACACCATTCCAGACAGAACACCTGGGATAACACCATTCCAGACAGAACACCTGGATAACACCATTCCAGACAGAACACCTGGATAACACCATTCTAGACAGAACGCCTGTGATAACACCATTCCAAACAGAACACCTGGATAACACCATTCTAGACAGAACACCTGGGATAACACCATTCCAAACAGAACACCTGGATAACACCATTCTAGACAGAACACCTGGATAACACCATTCTAGACAGAACACCTGGATAACACCATTCTAGACAGAACACCTGGATAACACCATTCCATACAGAACACCTGGATAACACCATTCCAGACAGAACACCTGGGATAACACCATTCCAAACAGAACACCTGGATAACACCATTCTAGACAGAACACCTGGATAACACCATTCTAGACAGAACACCTGGATAACACCATTCTAGACAGAACACCTGGATTACACCATTCCATACAGAACACCTGGATAACACCATTCCAGACAGAACACCTAGATAACACCATTCTAGACAGAACACCTGGATAACACCATTCTAGACAGAACACCTGGATAACACCATTCCAGACAGAACACCTGGATAACACCATTCTAGACAGAACACCTGGATAACACCATTCCAGACAGAACACCTGGATAACACCATTCCAGACAGAACACCTGGATAACACCATTCTAGACAGAACACCTGGATAACACCATTCTAGACAGAACACCTGGATAAACACCATTCTAGACAGAACACCTGGATAACACCATTCCAGACAGAACACCTGGATAACACCATTCCAGACAGAACACCTGGATAACACCATTCTAGACAGAACACCTGGATAACACCATTCCATACAGAACACCTGGGAAAACACCATTCCAAACAGAACACCTGGATAACACCATTCTAGACAGAACACCTGGATAACACCATTCTAGACAGAACACCTGGATGACACCATTCCATACAGAACCCCTGGATGACACCATTCCAGACAGAACACCTGGGATAACACCATTCCATACAGAACACCTGGATAACACCATTCTAGACAGAACACCTGGGATAACACCATTCTAGACAGAACACCTGGATAACACCATTCCATACAGAACACCTGGATAACACCATTCCATACAGAACACCTGGATAACACCATTCTAGACAGAACACCTGGATAACACCATTCCAGACAGAACACCTAGATAACACCATTCCAGACAGAACACCTGGATAACACCATTCTAGACAGAACACCTGGATAACACCATTCCAGACAGAACACCTGGATAACACCATTCTAGACAGAACACCTGGATAACACCATTCCAGACAGAACACCTGGATAACACCATTCCAGACAGAACACCTGGATAACTCCATTCTAGACAGAACACCTGGATAACACCATTCCAGACAGAACACCTGGATAACACCATTCCAGACAGAACACCTGGGATAACACCATTCCAGACAGAACACCTGGATAACACCATTCCAGACAGAACACCTGGATAACACCATTCTAGACAGAACGCCTGTGATAACACCATTCCAAACAGAACACCTGGATAACACCATTCTAGACAGAACGCCTGGGATAACACCATTCCAAACAGAACACCTGGATAACACCATTCTAGACAGAATACCTGGGATAACACCATTCTAGACAGAACACCTGGATAACACCATTCTAGACAGAACACCTGGATAACACCATTCCATACAGAACACCTGGATAACACCATTCCAGACAGAACACCTGGGATAACACCATTCCAAACAGAACACCTGGATAACACCATTCTAGACAGAACACCTGGGATAACACCATTCTAGACAGAACACCTGGATAACACCATTCTAGACAGAACACCTGGATAACACCATTCCATACAGAACACCTGGATAACACCATTCCAGACAGAACACCTGGGATAACACCATTCTAGACAGAACACCTGGATAACACCATTCCAGACAGAACACCTGGGATAACACCATTCCAGACAGAACACCTGGATAACACCATTCTAGACAGAACACCTGGAAAACACCATTCTAGACAGAACACCTGGATAACACCATTCCAGACAGAACACCTGGATAACACCATTCTAGACAGAACACCTGGATAACACCATTCCAGACAGAACACCTGGATAACACCATTCCAGACAGAACACCTGGATAACACCATTCCGTACAGAACACCTGGATAACACCATTCCATGCAGAACACCTGGATGACACCATTCCAGACAGAACACCTGGGATAACACCATTCCAAACAGAACACCTGGGATAACACCATTCCAAACAGAACACCTGGATAACACCATTCTAGACAGAACACCTGGGATAACACCATTCTAGACAGAACACCTGGATAACACCATTCCATACAGAACACCTGGATAACACCATTCCAGACAGACCACCTGGGATAACACCATTCTAGACAGAACACCTGGGATAACACCATTCCAAACAGAACACCTGGATAACACCATTCTAGACAGAACACCTGGATAACACCATTCTAGACAGAACACCTGGATAACACCATTCTAGACAGAACACTTGGGATAACACCATTCCATACAGAACACCTGGGATAACACCATTCCAGACAGAACACCTGGATAACACCATTCCATACAGAACACCTGGATAACACCATTCCATACAGAACACCTGGATAACACACTTCCAGACAGAACACCTGGATAACACCATTCTAGACAGAACACTTGGGATAACACCATTCTAGACAGAACACCTGGATAACACCATTCCAAACAGAACACCTGGATAACACCATTCCAGACAGAACACCTGGATAACACCATTCTAGACAGAACACCTGGATAACACCATTCCAGACAGAACACCTGGATAACACCATTCCAGACAGAACACCTGGATAACACCATTCTAGACAGAACACCTGGATAACACCATTCTAGACAGAACACCTGGATAACACCATTCCATACAGAACACCTGGATAACACCATTCCAGACAGAACACCTGGGATAACACCATTCCAAACCGAACACCTGGATAACACCATTCTAGACAGAACACCTGGGATAACACCATTCTAGACAGAACACCTGGATAACACAATTCTAGACAGAACACCTGGATAACACCATTCCATACGGAACACCTGGATAACACCATTCCAGACAGAACACCTGGGATAACACCATTCTAGACAGAACACCTGGGATAACACCATTCTAGACAGAACACCTGGATAACACCATTCTAGACAGAACACCTGGGATAACACCATTCCATACAGAACACCTGGATAACACCATTCCAGACAGAACACCTGGATAACACCATTCCATACAGAACACCTGGATAACACCATTCCAGACAGAACACCTGGGATAACACCATTCCAGACAGAACACCTGGATAACACCATTCTAGACAGAACACCTGGATAACACCATTCCAAACAGAACACCTGGATAACACTATTCTAGACAGAACACCTGGGATAACACCATTCTAGACAGAACACCTGGATAACACCATTCTAGACAGAACACCTGGATAACACCGTTCTAGACAGAACACCTGGATAACACCATTCTAGACAGAACACCTGGGATAACACCATTCCATATAGAACACCTGGATAACACCATTCTAGACAGAACACCTGGGATAACACCATTCCATACAGAACACCTGGGATAACACCATTCCAAACAGAACACCTGGATAACACCATTCCATACAGAACACCTGGGATAAGTTTTAGGTCTACTGATACATTGGTCTGTAGGCTGTCTCTGAGTTTTAGGCCTGCTGATACATTGGTCTGTAGGCTGTCTCTGAGTTTTAGGCCTACTGATACATTGGTCTGTAGGCTGTCTCTGAGTTATATGGAAGTTATAGGCAGAGTTGCAAAGAAAAAGCCATATCTCAGACTGGCCAATAAAAATAAAAGATTAAGACGGGCAAAAGAACACAGACACTGGACAGAGGAACTCTGCCTAGAAGGCCAGCATCCCGGAGTCGCCTCTTCACTGTTGACGTTGAGACTGGTGTATTGTGGGTAATATTTAATGAAGCTGCCAGTTGAGGACTTGTGAGGTGTCTGTTTCTCAAACTTGATACTCTAATGTACTTGACCTCTTGCTCAGTTGTGCACCGGGGCCTCCCACTCCTCTTTCTATTCTGGCTATTTTGGAACTTTGTGAGTAATGTTTACTGTTAATTTTTATTTTTTATTTCACTTTTGCTTATTATCTAT
Organism: Salmo trutta; assembly: GCF_901001165.1. NCBI lineage: Eukaryota > Metazoa > Chordata > Actinopteri > Salmoniformes > Salmonidae > Salmo > Salmo trutta. The sequence continues at coordinate 21,978 of NW_021823113.1, read as the reverse complement.
TTCACTTGCTTTATTGGCAATGTAAACATATGTTTCCCATGCCAATAAAGCCCTTAATAACCTCTCAAAGATCCACCCCTTTTTTTAAATTTTCACCTGAAATGACATTCCCAAATCTAACTGCCTGTAGCTCAGGCCCTGAAGCAAGGATGTGCATATTAATGGTACCATTTGAAAGGAAACACTTAGAAGTTTGTGGAAATGTGAAAGGAATGTAGTAGAATATAACACAATAGATCTGGTAAAAGATAATACAAATAAAATAAAGTTTTTTCTTTTTTTGTACCATCATCTTTGAAATGACATAAGGCCATAATGTATTTTTCCAGCCCAGGTGCAATTTAGATTTGGGCCACTAGATGGCAGCAGTGTATGTTGCAACGTTTTAGACGGATCCAATGAACCATTGCATATTCTGTTCAAAATTTTGTGTCAAGACCACCCAAATGTGCCTAATTTATTTATTAATAACTTTTCATGTTCAAAATGATGCACTCTCCTCAAACAATAGCATGGTATTATTTCACTGTAATAGCTACTGTAAATTGGACAGTGCAGTTAGATGAACAAATTAAGCTTTCTGCCAATAAAAGATATGTCTATGTCCTGGGAAATTTTCGTTTTACTTACAACCTCATGCTAATCGCATTAGCCTACGTTAGCTCAATTGAATTGAGAGAGAGAGCAGATAGAGAGAGAAGGCGCGCTCATCACCAATGTGTCAGACATGACTATCGTAGCTATGCCAATGACAACCTCCTTATGAGCAAACAAGTGTTTGTCTGTGTGTTTGTGTGTGTGTGTGTGTTTTTTCTTGTGTGTGTCTGCTTGTGTTTGAGAGTGTGTGTGTGTGTGTGTTTGAGAGTGTGTGAGTGTGTGTGTGTGTGTGTGTTTGTGTGTGTGTGTTTTTTCCTGTGTTTGTCTGCTTGTGTTTGAGAGTGTGTGTGTGTGTGTTTGAGAGTGAGTGTGTGTGTGTGTGTGTGTGTGTGTGTGTAACACAGGCTTTTGCATCTGCCTGTGAAACAGAGAAGAGTGAAAAATCACACGTTCACAAGTTAGCTAGGTGGGCGATGTTCTGGACGCCAGGGGATGAGATGAATCACTTCTCCATCCTCTCTCTCTCTCTCTCTCTCTCTCTCTCTCTCTCTCTCTCTCTCTCTCTCTCTCGTTCTCTCTCTCTCTCTCTCTCTCTCTCTCTCGTTCTTTTCCCTGATTTGCTCAAGAGACACCCGTAAGTGTTTACAAATATCAACGTTACTCCAGCCCCTTGCTCATAGGACACCCCCTTGACAATATGTACAAAATAAGTTACAAACCAATAAAACATGCTATATTATATATTTATGCTAAACATATAAATTATATATTTATGCTAAACAATGATATGTATATATGATTGATGATTACCACCTCAGGCTGTGCTGTAAAGGTCAGCATTTTAAATATATATATATATATATTATACCAGCTATTAGTGGGTGATATAGTGTTGTATGGATGATATAGCTGTTTTGGCCGGGTTGCGTGGAAGTGAAGAAGCTTTTAAAGGCATTGGCCTACAATGGAGTTCATTAATATTATACACAGTCATTTAGCAGTCACATAAACAGTAATATTATACTAAGGCGATTTAGTGCTGCTTCAGGAACAGGCCCAAATCCCTGTCATTGCATTGGAGAGGAGACGCAGATCCGGGTGGGTAACTTACCTTTACCATCTGTTCTATTGGCCAACGTGCAATACATTAATAACCCTCCTGCAGTGCTCCGGTCGAATTGGAAAGATTTACAAGTTTTCTCTCTGAAAAATGTAGTTTATTTAATGTGATCGTCGTAAGGTTTCATGGCTTTGTCCACACAGGGCATCTGAACACACAAATATATTTTGATGATTTTCATTACATTTTGGGTGTTTTATTTAACTTTTGTTCATCTGTGGTGTTCCCGGTCAAAAATGACCGGTCATTAGAAATGAATGGGTGAGACTACAATTAGTGTATAAAATTGAGTTCATGCACATGCCCGTTCATCAGATGGACACACTTCCTCTCCCAGGCCATCACATGCATGTGTGTTTGAGTGAACACACACACACACACACACCTCACTCCCCTTCTTGGCTTCCATGGCAACCCACACAGGAACCAATAGGATCTTTCCCCCACCAAACAATCACAACATTGTTTCAATAATATATAGAACTTTTCTCGTAGCTCTGGTATATAAATATTTTTTTGAGGCCTTGATCACAATTCATTCCGTGGCAGCGCAATGACCAAACTGTATGTGAGGGCTCTTGATCATATCTTTGATCATGACACTGGTGAGGAGGAGAGAGTCCAGGAAACTGACAGTGTAGATGAATTAGAGGAGAAAGTAGTCTGTGATAAATAGCACATTATGTTTAATCTGAGTATTTGTTATAGTCAAAATAATCCATACATTCTGCTTTTTTTTTACTCAAAAACGAGTTGTATGAGCTCAGGTCAATGAGTCCTACAGGCCATAAATAGCAAATAGAAGTTCAAAATGAACTTAAGTTGATAAAAAGATCTAACACAACATTAGGTGATTATATATGTATTATTATGGATTTATAATCAGCTATAATGGGGGCGGCCATTTTGGACCGGGAAACACAGAATGAATTAGCATGAAACGAACACAACAGGGGGGTTAAAGAATAGACGGGAAGAGCTCCGTTTGAGACTGTCCTACCAACGGGACATTCAAAACTGTAATATCTTATGTTTCGCCGTGTCGTTGCTGAACGACGACATGGATAACGTACAGCAGGCTGGGTTTTACGCTGCATCGGCAAGATAGAACAGCTGCCTCCGGTAAGACAAAGGGTGGCGGTCTATTTGTAGGTAGAGTTTCTCATGATAAGCTATAGATCACACTATTTACCAAGAGAGTTCTCATCTATATTTTTCATAGCTGTCTATTTACCACCACAAACCGATGCTGGCACTAAGACCGCACTCAACGAGCTGTATAAGGCCATAAGCTAACAAGAAAATTGTTATTCAGAAGCAGTGCTCCTAGTGGCCAGGGACTATAAAACTTTTCAACTTAAATCCATTTTACCTCATTTCACATGTGCATTTCATTTCAGAGGGGAAAAAAAACTCTAGACAACCTTTACTCCACACACAGAGATGCATACCAAGCTCTCCCTCGCCCTCCATTTGACAAATTTGACCATAATTCTATCCTCCTGATTCCTGCTTACAAACAAAAACTAAATCAGGAAGTTCCAATGACTCGCTCAATATGGAAGTGGTCAGGTGACGCAGATGCTAAACTACAGGACTGTTTTACACAGACTGGAATAAGTTCTTGGATTCATCCAATGGCATTGAGGAGTATATCACCTCAGTCACCGGCTTCATTAATAAGTGCATCAGTGACCGTACGTACATATCCCAACCAGAAGCCATGGAATACAGGCAACATCCACACTGAGCTAAAGGGTAGATTTGCTACTTGCAAGGAGCGGGACATTATTCTGGACACTAAGAAATCCCTGTTATGACCTTCAACAAGCAATCAAACAGGCAAAACATTAATACAGGACTAAGATGGAGTCCTATTACACCGGTTCTGACAGTCAGATGTGGCAGGGCTTGCAAATGATCATGTCCACCCTGTCTCTACCCTCTCCTCCTCTCCCCTCTGTCTCTACCCTCTCCTCCTCTCCCCCTGTCTCTACCCCTCCTCTCCTCCTCTCCTCCTCTCCCCTCTGTCTCTACCCTCTCCTCTCCTCCTCTTCTCTCCTCTCCTCCTCTAATCCTCTCCTCCTCTTCACCCTTTCTCTCCTCTCCTCCTCTCCTCCTCTCCACTCTGTCTCTACCCTCTCGTCCTCTCCACTCTGTCTCTACCCTCTCCTCCTCCCCCCCTGTCTCTACCCTCTCCTCTCCTCACCACTCTGTCCTATCTCTGTCTGTCTCTGTCCTGTCTCTGTCTGTCTGACTTATTCCTCTGTCCCTGTCTCTGTCCTGTCTCTGTCTGTCTCTTTCTGTCGGTCTCTGTCGCTGTCCTATTTCTGTCTGTCTGTCTTATTCCTCTGTCCCTGTCCCTGTCTCTGTCCTGTCTCTGTCTCTGGCTGATTCCTCTGTCCCTGTGTCTGTTCTGTCTCTCCCTCTGTCTGTCTGACATCTTCCTTTGTTCCTGTCTCTGTCTGTCTCGGTCTCTTTTTCTTCATTTGCCTCTGTCTCTCCCTTGGTACGTCTTCCTTTGGCCACTGTCTCTCTTCCTATCCCTCCATCCCTCCCCCCTCCTCTCTTCTCCCTCCCTCCCTCCCTTCCTCTGTCTGATGTCTCTCGTTCTCAGTGGTCCTGTGTTCTCTCATGATCCATCAATCCCTCCCTCTCTCTCTTTATATCCTCCCTCCCTCTCTCTCGCTCTCTCCTCTCTCTCTCTCCTCATCGCTCTCTCTCTCTTTACTCCCTCCCTCCCTCCCTCCTCCTCCCTCTC
>NW_021823113.1:0-12500 GCF_901001165.1 Salmo trutta | reverse complement strand
GGGTCTCAGAGCTGTCTATAGGAGATGTGTGGGTCTCAGAGCTGTCTATAGGAGATGTGTGGGTCTCAGAGCTGTCTATAGGAGATGTGTGGGTCTCAGAGCTGTCTATAGAAGATGTGTGGGTCTTAGAGCTGTCTATAGGAGATGTGTGGGTCTCAGAGCTGTCTATAGGAGGAGATGTGTGGGTCTCTGAGCTGTCTATATAAGGAGATGTGTGGGTCTCAGAGATGTCTATAGGAGATGTGTGGGTCTCAGAGCTGTCTATAGGAGATGTGTGGGTCTCAGAGCTGTCTATAGGAGGAGATGTGAGGGTCTCAGAGCTGTCTATAGGAGGAGATGTGTGGGTCTCAGAGCTGTCTATAGGAGGAGATGTGTGGGTCTCAGAGCTGTCTATAGGAGGAGATGTGTGGGTCTCAGAGCTGTCTATAGGAGGAGATGTGTGGGTCTCAGAGCTGTCTATAGGAGGAGATGTGTGGGTTTCAGAGCTGTCTGTATGAGGAGATGTGTGGGTCTCAGAGCTGTCTATAGGAGGAGATGTGTGAGTCTCAGAGCTGTCTATAGGAGATGTGTGGGTATCAGAGCTGTCTACAGGAGGAGATGTGTGGGTCTCAGAGCTGTCTATAGGAGATGTGTGGGTCTCAGAGCTGTCTATAGGAGATGTGTGGGTCTCAGAGCTGTCTATAGGAGATGTGTGGGCCTCAGAGCTGTCTATAGGAGGAGATGTGTGGGGCCCTCAGAGCTGTCTATAGGAGGAGATGTGTGGGTCTCAGAGCTGTCTATAGGAGATGTGTGGGTCTCAGAGCTGTCTATAGAAGATGTGTGGGTCTTAGAGCTGTCTACAGGAGATGTGTGGGTCTCAGAGCTGTCTATAGGAGGAGATGTGTGGGTCTCTGAGCTGTCTATATAAGGAGATGTGTGGGTCTCAGATCTGTCTATAGGAGATGTGTGGGTCTCAGAGCTGTCTATAGGAGATGTGTGGGCCTCAGAGCTGTCTATAGGAGGAGATGTGTGGGCCTCAGAGCTGTCTATAGGAGATGCGTGGGTCTCAGAGCTGTCTATAGGAGATGTGTGGGTATCAGAGCTGTCTATAGGAGGAGATGTGTGGGTATCAGAGCTGTCTATAGGAGGAGATGTGCGGGTCTCAGAGCTGTCTATAGGAGGAGATGTGTGGGTCTCAGAGCTGTCTATAGGAGGAGATGTGTGGTCTCAGAGCTGTCTATAGGAGGATTTGTGTGGGTCTCAGAGCTGTCTATAGGAGATGTGTGGGTCATCAGAGCTGTCTATAGGAGGAGATGTGGTGGGTCTCAGAGCTGTCTATAGGATGAGATGTGTGGGTATCAGAGCTGTCTATAGGAGGAGATGTGTGGGTCTCAGAGCTGTCTATATGAGGAGATGTGTGGGTCTCAGAGCTGTCTATAGGAGATGTGTTGGTCTCAGAGCTGTCTATAGGAGGGAGATGTGTGGGTCTCAGAGCTGTCTATAGGATGAGATGTGTTGGTCTCAGAGCTGTCTATATGAGGAGATGTGTGGGTCTCAGAGCTGTCTATAGGAGATGTGTGGGTCTCAGAGCTGTCTATAGGAGATGTGTGGGTCTCAGAGCTGTCTATATGAGATGTGTGGGTCTCAGAGCTGTCTATAGGAGATGTGTGGGTCTCAGAGCTGTCTATAGGAGGAGATGTGTGGGTCTCAGAGCTGTCTATAGGAGGAGATGTGTGGGTCTCAGAGCTGTCTATAGGAGGAGATGTGTGGGTCTCAGAGCTATCTATAGGAGGAGATGTGTGGGTCTCAGAGCTGTCTATAGGAGGAGATGTGTGGGTCTCAGAGCCTGTCTATAGGAGATGTGTGGGTCCAGAGCTGTCTATAGGAGATGTGTGGGTCTCAGAGCTGTCTATAGGAGATGTGTGGGTCTCAGACCTGTCTATAGGAGATGGGTGGGTCTCAGAGCTGTCTATAGGAGATGTGTGGGTCTCAGAGCTGTCTATAGGAGGAGATGTGTGGGTCTCAGAGCTGTCTATAGGAGGAGATGTGTGGGTCTCAGAGCTGTCTATAGGAGGAGATGTGTGGGTCTCAGAGCTGTCTATAGAAGGAGATGTGTGGGTCTCAGAGCTGTCTATATGAGGAGATGTGTGGGTCTCAGAGCTGTCTATAGGAGATGTGTGGGTCTCAGAGCTGTCTATAGGAGATGTGTGGGTCTCAGAGCTGTCTATAGGAGATGTGTGGGTCTCAGAGCTGTCTATATGAGATGTGTGGGTCTCAGAGCTGTCTATAGGAGATGTGTGGGTCTCAGAGCTGTCTATAGGAGATGTGTGGGTCTCAGAGCTGTCTATAGGAGATGTGTGGGTCTCAGAGCTGTCTATAGGAGGAGATGTGAGGGTCTCAGAGCTGTCTATAGGAGGAGATGTGTGGGTCTCAGAGCTGTCTATAGGAGGAGATGTGTGGGTCTCAGAGCTGTCTATAGGAAGAGATGTGTGGGTCTCAGAGCTGTCTATAGGAGGAGATGTGTGGGTCTCAGAGTAGCTGTCTATAGGAGGAGATGTGTGGGTTTCAGAGCTGTCTGTATGAGGAGATGTGTGGGTCTCAGAGCTGTCTATAGGAGGAGATGTGTGAGTCTCAGAGCTGGTCTATAGGAGATGTGTGGGTATCAGAGCTGTCTATAGGAGGAGATGTGTGGGTCTCAGAGCTGTCTATAGGAGATGTGTGGGTCTCAGAGCTGTCTATAGGAGATGTGTGGGTCTCAGAGCTGTCTATAGGAGATGTGTGGGCCTCAGAGCTGTCTATAGGAGGAGATGTGTGGGCCTCAGAGCTGTCTATAGGAGGAGATGTGTGGGTCTCAGAGCTGTCTATAGGAGATGTGTGGGTCTCAGAGCTGTCTATAGAAGATGTGTGGGTCTTAGAGCTGTCTATAGGAGATGTGTGGGTCTCAGAGCTGTCTATAGGAGGAGATGTGTGGGTCTCTGAGCTGTCTATATAAGGAGATGTGTGGGTCTCAGATCTGTCTATAGGAGATGTGTGGGTCTCAGAGCTGTCTATAGGAGATGTGTGGGCCTCAGAGCTGTCTATAGGAGGAGATGTGTGGGCCTCAGAGCTGTCTATAGGAGATGTGTGGGTCTCAGAGCGGTCTATAGGAGATGTGTGGGTCTCAGAGCTGTCTATAGGAGGAGATGTGTGGGTATCAGAGCTGTCTATAGGAGGAGATGTGCGGGTCTCAGAGCTGTCTATAGGAGGAGATGTGTGGGTCTCAGCGCTGTCTATAGGAGGAATGTGTGGGTCTCAGAGCTGTCTATAGGAGGATTTGTGTGGGTCTCAGAGCTGTCTATAGGAGATGTGTGGGTCTCAGAGCTGTCTATAGGAGGAGATGTGTGGGTCTCAGAGCTGTCTATAGGAGGAGATGTTGTGGGTCTCAGAGCTGTCTATAGGATGAGATGTGTGGGTCTCAGAGCTGTCTATATGAGGAGATGTGTGGGTCTCAGAGCTGTCTATAGGAGATGTGTGGGTCTCAGAGCTGTCTATAGGAGATGTGTGGGTCTCAGAGCTGTCTATAGGAGATGTGTGGGTCTCAGAGCTGTCTATAGGAGATGTGTGGGTCTCAGAGCTGTCTATAGGAGGAGATGTGTGGGTCTCAGAGCTGTCTATAGGAGGAGATGTGTGGGTCTCAGAGCTGTCTATAGGAGGAGATGTGTGGGTCTCAGAGCTGTCTATAGGAGGTGATGTGTGGGTCTCAGAGCTGTCTATAGGAGGAGATGTGGGTCTCAGAGCTGTCTATAGGAGATGTGTGGGTCTCAGAGCTGTCTATAGGAGATGTGTGGGTCTCAGAGCTGTCTATAGGAGATGTGTGGGTCTCAGACCTGTCTATACGAGATGTGTGGGTCTCAGAGCTGTCTATAGGAGATGTGTGGGTCTCAGAGCTGTCTATAGGAGGAGATGTGTGGGTCTCAGAGCTGTCTATAGGAGGAGATTGTGGGTCTCAGAGCTGTCTATAGGAGGAGATGTGTGGGTCTCAGAGCTGTCTATAGAAGGAGATGTGTGGGTCTCAGAGCTGTCTATATGAGGAGATGTGTGGGTCTCAGAGCTGTCTATAGGAGATGTGTGGGTCTCAGAGCTGTCTATAGGAGATGTGTGGGTCTCAGAGCTGTCTATAGGAGATGTGTGGGTCTCAGAGCTGTCTATATGAGATGTGTGGGTCTCAGAGCTGTCTATAGGAGATGTGTGGGTCTCAGAGCTGTCTATAGGAGGAGATGTGTGGGTCTCAGAGCTGTCTATAGAAGATGTGTGGGTCTCAGAGCTGTCTATAGGAGGAGATGTGTGGGTCTCAGAGCTGTCTATAGGATGAGATGTGTGGGTCTCAGAGCTGTCTATATGAGGAGATGTGTGGGTCTCAGAGCTGTCTATAGGAGATGTGTGGGTCTCAGAGCTGTCTATAGGAGATGTGTGGGTCTCAGAGCTGTCTATATGAGATGTGTGGGTCTCAGAGCTGTCTATAGGAGATGTGTGGGTCTCAGAGCTGTCTATAGGAGGAGATGTGTGGGTCTCAGAGCTGTCTATAGGAGGAGATGTGTGGGTCTCAGAGCTGTCTATAGGAGGAGATGTGTGGGTCTCAGAGCTGTCTATAGGAGGAGATGTGTGGGTATCAGAGCTGTCTATAGGAGATGTGTGGGTCTCAGAGCTGTCTATAGGAGGAGATGTGTGGGTCTCAGAGCTGTCTATAGGAGATGTGTGGGTCTCAGAGCTGTCTATAGGAGATGTGTGGGTCTCAGAGCTGTCTATAGGAGATGTGTGGGTCTCAGAGCTGTCTATAGGAGGAGATGTGGGGTCTAATAGCTGTCTATAGGAGGAGATGTGTGGGTCTCAGAGCTGTCTATATAGGAGATGTGTGGGTCTCAGAGCTGTCTATAGAAGGAGATGTGGGGTCTCAGAGCTGTCTATATGAGGAGATGTGTGGGTCTCAGAGCTGTCTATAGGAGATGTGTGGGTCTCAGAGCTGTCTATAGGAGATGTGTGGGTCTCAGAGCTGTCTATAGGAGATGTGTGGGTCTCAGAGCTGTCTATATGAGATGTGTGGGTCTCAGAGCTGTCTATAGGAGATGTGTGGGTCTCAGAGCTTTCTATAGGAGGAGATGTGTGGGTCTCAGAGCTGTCTATAGGAGATGTGTGGGTCTCAGAGCTGTCTATAGGAGGAGATGTGTGGGTCTCAGAGCTGTCTATAGGATGAGATGTGTGGGTCTCAGAGCTGTCTATATGAGGAGATGTATGGGTCTCAGAGCTGTCTATAGGAGATGTGTGGGTCTCAGAGCTGTCTATAGGAGATGTGTGGGTCTCAGAGCTGTCTATATGAGATGTGTGGGTCTCAGAGCTGTCTATAGGAGATGTGTGGGTCTCAGAGCTGTCTATAGGAGGAGATGTGTGGGTCTCAGAGCTGTCTATAGGAGGAGATGTGTGGGTCTCAGAGCTGTCTATAGGAGGATGTGTGGGTCTCAGAGCTGTCTATAGGAGGAGATGTGTGGGTATCAGAGCTGTCTATAGGAGATGTGTGGGTCTCAGAGCTGTCTATAGGAGGAGATGTGTGGGTCTCAGAGCTGTCTATAGGAGATGTGTGGGTCTCAGAGCTGTCTATAGGAGATGTGTGGGTCTCAGAGCTGTCTATAGGAGATGTGTGGGTCTCAGAGCTGTCTATAGGAGGAGATGTGTGGGTCTCAGAGCTGTCTATATGAGGAGATGTGGGTCTCAGAGCTGTCTATAGGAGGAGATGTGTGGGTCTCAGAGCTGTCTATAGGATGAGATGTGTGGGTCTCAGAGCTGTCTATAGGAGGAGATGTGTGGGTCTCAGAGCTGTCTATAGGAGATGTGTGGGTCTCAGAGCTGTCTATAGAGATGTGTGGGTCTCAGAGCTGTCTATACGAGATGTGTGGGTCTCAGAGCTGTCTATAGGAGATGTGTGGGTCTCAGAGCTGTCTATAGGAGGAGATGTGTGGGTCTCAGAGCTGTCTATAGGAGGAGATGTGTGGGTGTCAGAGCTGTCTATAGGAGGAGATGTGTGGGTTTCAGAGCTGTCTATAGGAGGAGATGTGTGGGTCTCAGAGCTGTCTATAGGAGGAGATGTGTGGGTCTCAGAGCTGTCTATATGAGGAGATGTGTGGGTCTCAGAGCTGTCTATAGGAGATGTGTGGGTCTCAGAGCTGTCTATAGGAGATGTGTGGGCTCAGAGCTGTCTATAGGAGATGTGTGGGTCTCAGAGCTGTCTATATGAGATGTGTGGGTCTCAGAGCTGTCTATAGGATGAGATGTGTGGGTCTCAGAGCTGTCTATAGGAGGAGATGTGTGGGTCTCAGAGCTGTCTATAGGAGGAGATGTGTGGGTCTCAGAGCTGTCTATAGGAGGAGATGTGTGGGTCTCAGAGCTGTCTATATGAGGAGATGTGTGGTCTCAGAGCTGTCTATAGAGATGTGTGGGTCTCAGAGCTGTCTATTGGAGGAGATGTGTGGGTCTCAGAGCTGTCTATAGGAGATGTGTGGGTCTCAGAGCTGTCTATTGGAGGAGATGTGTGGGTCTCAGAGCTGTCTATAGGAGATGTGTGGGTCTCAGAGCTGTCTATATGAGATGTGTGGGTCTCAGAGCTGTCTATAGGATGAGATGTGTGGGTCTCAGAGCTGTCTATAGGAGATGTGTGGGTCTCAGAGCTGTCTATAGGAGGAGATGTGTGGGTCTCAGAGTTGTCTATAGGAGGAGATGTGTGGGTCTCAGAGCTGTCTATAGGAGGAGATGTGTGGGTCTCAGAGCTGTCTATAGGAGTGTTTGGGTCTCAGAGCTGTCTATAGGAGGAGATGTGTGGGTCTCAGAGCTGTCTATAGGAGATGTGTGGTCTCAGAGCTGTCTATAGGAGGAGATGTGTGGTTCTCAGAGCTGTCTATAGGAGGAAATGTGTGGGTCTCAGAGCTGTCTATAGGAGAAGATGTGTGGGTCTCAGAACTGTCTATAGGAGGAGATGTGGGCGTCAGTGTGGCCCTCAAGGGCAAAGCCAGTGTCCTCTATAAAGCTCTCTAATCTGTTCATATTAGTGTGTATAACAGGAGCAGGTAGAGCCCTAGCTACCACCCAGCACAGTGTTATGAGGGACACTTCTACAGCCATAAAGACATCTCAAACACTCACCACACACACACACACACACATATACATACACACACACACACACACACTATACATACACAACACACCCACACACACACACACATGTACATACACACACACACACACCACATACTCCCAGTGATAGTGAAATCTACCCTGACAGTTTATGTCACAATTCATGACGTTCATATGTCCTGTAGACTGCTGACTTTCTCTTCTCAGACCATAAAACACATATTATTTTATTCAGAATCACCGTATTTCCATTTTTTTTTTTTTTATTATTTGTTAGGTGAAAACCACTAAAGTCATATTGATTTTGGCACTGGGAAACTGGACCTATGAAGCATACATAGGACATATGAATGCTGTTTTAACTGGTTTAAAAGCAGTCAGGGAGATATTCATGAATAAGGTTTGGAGGCCATGACAGACTAGGAGAGGTGGAGATTCCTTCAACGTTTAAATGAAACCAAATCGTTGTTTTAGGGTTGTTTTAGGACGTATTGTCTGACCTTTTTTCAAGACAAGGTTGTTTTCATCTTCTTTAACAGGGAACTTGTTATATTTTGGGGGAGATTTGAGCACAAAAAAAGACCGACCAGGAGAGTTAGAGATACCTTCAGAGGGGGTTAGATAATAAATACAAATATCAAAGAAAAATAATCCACATTTAAAGTACATTTTAGATTAGTAGATATATCAGGAACACTTAGAATCCATGAGTCTTCAGAGGCATAATGTCTTACGTCAGATCAGAGACAACGTTGATCTTGATCGTCTTACGACAGAGCGCTTGATATCTGAGACAACATTTCTCTTGATTGTGGTGCTAGTAATAAAACACACTGCTGTCAATGTTGTTTTTTCATGACCGTTAAATCAAATCTAAGTTTATTTGACCTACTATTTCACCTCCATCTCCATCCCTGCTCTCTCTCTCTCTCTCTCTCCCCCCTCTCTCTCTCTCTCTTTCTCTCTCCCCCCCTCTCTCTCTCTCTCTCTCTCTCTCTCGCCCCCCTCTCTCCCCTTCCTCTCCTACCCTCTCCTCGCAACCCCCACCCACCTCCTACTCTCCGCTACCCCCCCCCCCCCCTCTCCTCTCTCTCTCTCTCTCCCTCTCTCTCTCTCTCTCTCTCCTCTCTCTCTCTCTCTCCCCTCTCTCTCTCCCCCTCTCTCTCTCTCTCCTCTCCCCCTCTCTCTCCCCCTCACTCTCTCTCTCTGTTCTCTCTCTATCTCTAGGAGAGTCGTCTGGTCTGTGTGGAGATCCAGGTATCCCGGACCACGGTATCAGACTAGGAGAAGACTTCTCAGTGGGCAGTGTGGTGGGGTTCAGCTGTGAACAGGGATATGTCCTACGAGGATCCTCAGAGAGAACATGCCAACATAACAGCACCTGGGTGGGCACACAGCCAGAGTGCCATGGTAAGATACAGGACACACACATGTTTACAAGCAGAACACGTACACACATGATCTGAACAAGACCACAACACACACACATTGCTAAACCACAGCAGTATTATCTAAGGTGTGGACATGTTTCTCTCTGTCACTCTGTGTCTCTCACTCCTGTCTGTCGGTCCCTCCCTCCCTCCCAGTGGTCAGCCTCCTAAGTAACCTCCACTCGTTTCCACACGGTTTCCTGCTCTCTGACCAATACAATGTAGCAATGGGATCCATTCCATTTAACCCTTGCGTGGTCTTAACATTCTGTATACTCCCCTTGTCCTAATATGACCCTCCTTCACTAACCCCTAAAATAAAGCAGCTTAAAACCTGCTACGGTTTCCACAACATCCGGTGAAATTGCAGAGCGCGAAATTCAAATTAAATTATTAGAAATTTAACTTTCATAAAATCACAAGTGCAATACACCAAAATAAAGCTTAACTTCTGGTTAATCCAGCCACCGTGTCAGATTTCAAAAAAGTGAAAGCAGACCATGCGATTATCTGAGGACAGCACCCCACCAAACAAACACATGAAAATCATATTTCAACCAAGCAGGTGCGACACGAAAGTCAGAAATAACGATATAATTCATGCCTTACCGTTGAAGATCTTCTTTTGTTGGCACTCCAAAATGTCCCAGAAACATCACAAATGGTCCTTTTGTTCAATAAAATGTCAATTTATTTGGAGCGTTTGATTCAGAAATATACCGGTTTCAACTCGCCCAACATGACTACAAATTATCTAATAAGTTACCTGTAAACTTTGTCCAAACATTTCAAACAATTTTCCTTATCCATCCTTAGGTATCCTAAAACATAAATAATCTATAAAATTTAAGACGGAATATACTGTGTTCAATAGCGGATAAAATCAAAGTGGAGCGAGCTACAGGTCGCGCGCCCCAAACAAAAGAGTCCACTTGGCTTGACACTCATTCTGAATAGCCGTACTTCTTCATTTCTCAAGGAAAAACCAACCAATTTCTAAAGACTGTTGACATCTAGTGGCAGCCATAGGAACTGCAACCAGGTGCCTCATGAATCCAGTTTCCCATAGAAAACCAATAGAAAACAGTCAACTCAAAAAAAAACATTCCTGGATGGTTTGTCCTCGGGGTTTCGCCTGCCAAATAAGTTCTGTTATACTCACAGACATTATTTTAACAGTTTTAGAACCTATAGAGTGTTATTGATCCATATCTACCAATCATATGCATATCCTAGCTTCTGGGCCTGAATAGCAGGCAGTTTACTTTGGGCATGCTTTTCATCCGGATGTGAAAATACTGCCCCCTACCCCAAAGAGGTTAATTGAATTTTAAACCCCAAATCTATTTGCATGAAGAAACAACCTGTCATTCATCACAAACTTTGTGAATCTGTGTTTTCCCTCTTTACAATGCAGAAAGAAAGACGGCATTTAATCAGTGGACAGCACTCGTTTCTATTATTTATTACAACCTGTCATAATTGTTTCTATACTAAAGTAGAGGTTTATTTTTTTTGCTGAAGGTATAGAAATAGCACTTGTATAGCCTAAGAAAGTAAGAGAAATGTTATTATTATTATTATTTATATTTCACAATGCATTTAATCAGTGGATACCACAAATGTTTTATTACAACACTTGTCATCATTTCTTTCTTTAATAAAGTAGAGGTTTCTTAGTATTATTTCTAAAGGCAAGCGATAGCACTTGATTAGCCCATGAAAGTAGCAGAAATGTGCAATAAGTAGTTTTGAATGCATTTTATTGAAGGGAAATAACAGTCTTGAACTTTATTGGCAAAATAGTGATATATTGTTATATACTGTACAATGAGGAATTCAACTACAAAATAACAGTCTTCTCCCATTTTTTTAACCATTGCCCCCCACACATAAGGTGTAATAAACAACAACAATAAATAAGAATAAAATAAGATAATAGATACAAAATAAAAACGTGAAGAACATAAATCAATCAACTCCAATTAGCACATGTATGACAGTATGCAAGTGTGTGCATGGACTTTGCAGATGTATTTCTCACATGGGCAGCACATAGTATTTGTTTTACAGTCCTTCTTTGGAGGGCAGAATTGGCATCTCCTCCTCTTGCCTGCCCCAGCTGCAGCCTCAGTTGGATCAGGACAAGATTCAGCCCCCTGAACAGCTTTCACAAGCGCTGCAGAGGCTGCTGTGCGGGGGAGGCACTCCCTTCTTTGAATGTGTGTGATTACAAGTGCCTTTCCCAGCTGCTCCAGGTACACCCTCCTCTTGTTCCGCTTATCAGGCATCCAGGTAGGGTTGATCTTGTTCCATATCACAAAGGCGTTGTATGAGGACACATCAATGATGTTATTGAATATGACCTGGAGCCAGCGGGCAGCCATCCTCCTGCAGCTGTAAGTTCCAGTCCCCTTGTCCAGGTTGTCCACGCCTCCTTTGTTGTGGTTGTAGTCCAGGATGATGTCTGGCTTCCTGTCCTCACGATCACTGATCTCAGCCGTTTTGTGCAGTGTGCTCAGGAGGACCAAATTCTTGTTCCTCTTTGGGAGGTAAAAAAACTAGAGTGGTGGTGGGGTGAAGGCAAACTTTTGATGAGAAGGCCTCTCTCCCCCTTGTTGCGAGGAGTGCAGGGGGGAGCTCAGGCTTGTTCTTTCTAACTGTGCCAACCATGGTGATCTTCCTCTTCAGGAGCTGCTGGCTGAGTTCATAAGTTGTGAAGAAATTGTCACACGTGACATTGTGGCCCCTCAGTCCATCTGTCACATTAAGCACAACCCAGATCCCCTAGTTCTTCTCTGGGCCTCCACTGGTCGACCTTCAGTGGCATCGTGACACGGAAAATCACCCTTCCACTCTCTGCATCCCAGAGACTACATGTAGCCTCGCCTCGGGACCTATACACACCCTCTAAGATTAGCAGCCCTATGTAGGCACGCAGGTCAATCTCATCCATCCTTTTCCAGTTGTCTCCATATTTACGGAAACCCTCCAAATTTGTCATCTCCAGGATGATTTTTCGATGGCTGGTGAGATGAACATGTAGTGTTGAGCGATGTCCTGGGCAACTGCATGTCTTGTGGGCCCTGGGGTCATCCTTATGAATTTTGTGCTGCCATCCTGCCCTTGTTGTCATATGGTGACAAGGACCATGTTATTTGCTGTTCTTTGACAGAAATTTCTCTCTTTCAGTTTGGGGGATTTCTTCTTCTGAAGATGATGCATCGTGTTCTGGGTTGTATTCTTCCCCATCTTCTTCTTCAGATACCTCCTCCTCTTCAAAATTATTGGTCTCTTGTTCCTCCTGGACATCTGAAAAAATCTGATCTACGACCTGTTGGTCACTGAAACCTGCACTCATGGTTTCAGCAAAGAGAGAACTGGGGGGACTGTCATCTGCAGCACCTTTATAGCCTCTGACTGCATTCCCCATGAGTAAACAATGCTTTCAATACATTTTTATTTTGTCAGAAATGTTTGAACTTGAGTCATGTGTGGGGTCGTGGAGGGGAGATGCTGCAATGCACAAGAAAGTTTTGTTTGTCTGAGTTCAATCAGTAGCACACAATCTCTGTGTGTGTGTCTCAGTTCATTGTGTGTGTGTGTGTGTGTGTGTGTGTGTGTGTGTGTGTGTGGTGTGTGTGTGTGTGTGTGTGTGTGTGTGTGTGTGTGTGTGTATAAATTATTTTTAAACTGCTAGGTCAAAAATGACCTTAAGACTTCACCTTTCATGGAAATATGAACAAAGGAGATGTTTTTACTTTTTAATAAAATGTTGGGGTCAGTCTAGGAAAACTCGTGAAATTTCACGTTGAAAAATATATAATTTAGGTGGTTTTCTCAGCTGTTATTAAACAAAGTGGGGCGGGTCATTTTTTACCCTTAAGACAACAGAGAGGTTACATTTCTATTCGGAAGGTTTTTTAAATT